>NC_080725.1:3490000-3790000 GCF_019097595.1 Hemibagrus wyckioides
TGTATAGTCGGGAATTTGTCAGAGGTGTGCAGTTGCTGATGAATGTGTTTATTTCAATTAAAGTGGAATGTTAGAGGAGATGAAAAGTGAAAGTGAATTAGGGTTTTAATATATCATATGCAACTGTGCTGATTACTGTCTTTCCTCCTCTCCTCTCTCCTCTCCTCTCCTTTTACTTTCCTTTCCTCTCTCCTACACTCTTTCCTCCAATTCTTTCCTCTCCTCTCCTCTTTCCTTCTCTCATCTCTCCTCCTCTCTCCTCTCCTCTCCTCTTTCCTTCTCTCATCTCTCCTCCTCTCTCCTCTCCTCTCCTCTTTCCTTCTCTCATCTCTCCTCCTCTCTCTTTCTGTGTCTTCCTCTCTCCACTCCATTCCTCTATTCTTTCCTTCTCTCATCTTTCCTCCTCTCTCCTCTTCTCTCCCCTCCTCTCTCCTCCTCTTCTCTCCTCTTTCCTTCTCTCATCTCTCCTCCTCTCTCTTTCTCTGTCTTCCTCTCTCCTCTCTTTTCCTCTCCTATTTCCTTCTCTCATCTCTCCTCCTCTCCTCTCCTATTTCCTTCTCTTTCCTTCTCTCCTCTCCTCTTTTCTCCTCGCCTCGCCTCGCCTCGCCTCTCCTCTCCTCTCCTCTCCTCTCCTCTGCTCTACCTGTCTGTCTTTTTTTCTGTCCTTCCCTGCAGCATTTTCCCCTGCTATGGATAATCATATCTCTGGTAATAACGGGACTCTGGAGTATAAGTCCAGTCTTCCTCCCATCTCCCCTGGACGTTACTCACCCCTGCCACGCCACCTGCTGGGGGAGGAGGACATTAACAGGTTGGATGGCTTTTCATTTTTACGGTAAATTCCTCTTCTCTCTGCCAGCTGCCACAGGTAGAATCTGTGTAGATCCCGCCTTCCCAGTGTGTCACTGTGTGGAAATCCCAAAAAGCAGTGTAGGAGGAATCATCACAGCTCGTGATGGGATTGCTTTGGGATTTCATGCCCCTCGTTTTCCACTCTGTCTGCCTGTGTTAGTCCACTACTCTGTCTCTGGTGTCATTTCTCCTTCTTAAACATCCTGTATGAATGTGTGTGTGCTCATTACTTGAATTTAACTAAACATAGCAGTAAGGCTGACCACAGCACACACTGTACCTTTCTTTGTACTGCTTAATAGGAGTGTAGGAGATTTGATCTGCTATAAAAAATTTTTCCAAAGTGTCTATTATTTTTGTTACTGCACATAAACGTTAAAATCTTGAGCTCGTCTTATCTCTGCAGAGAGCAGATGGCATCCGGGTTCGTTTGTCTGTGTGCGTTTTTTATGGGTTATTTTAAGAGCCATATGGTTCCTTCAGGGCAGGAGATATTTTTGACTGGATGCTCAGCATAAAAACCTGAGAGTAGCTGGCCAGAACAAACCTTGATGAGGGACTTTTAGAAAGCTCACCGGACCTGAAACGGACATAGAGCTGAACAGCGACCCCCATATGATTCTCTACTATAAGTGAAGCTTGCATTCGTAAACCAAATGTGTAGATAGATATTTCCTGGTTTATACAAATCTACAATTTTGGCAGTAAACATTTATGTGCACTTAAGTAATCTGATAACAGGACTGCATGAGTAAGTATATAATCAGATTTCTTTTATTTTTAACATCGATACAGTTCATTATATTTTGCAGTAATGATGTAAGAGCAGGAGTACTCTTAGATCCTCCTAATCCTTAGATTACTTCTATTAGATACTTAAATTGTTTTATCGACCAAGTTGTGTAGACTGTATTCATTAAATTACTACATTCCAAAGTGGCAATTTGCCAAATTTATTAGTTTTCAATGTATTAATGACAGAAAATTGATATTAACTTTTTAAATATTTATAGTTACCTTTAATGTTAATGTTAATGAGACAAGTAAGTTTCTGTTATCGCTTAAATTATAGTAGCTATAAACTACCCTAATTCCCTCACCAAGACAAATGCGGCTTTCACGTTCCAGACAAACCAGAAAGTGCACAATACATGACAAAAAAAAAGCGATACTCAGGTAAAATTAGAGAATGAGTGTAATATAACACACTCATTGCAGTATTTGCAGTTGTACCGTATGCTATCTAGACTTCTAGATGCTAGATTTATCTCAAGCAAGCTCTTCATCTTACTTTATTTCTCTGCAGGAAGCATGACAGTCGGTTTGGTTTTGCATTAATAATAATAATAAAAAAAGCTTTCAGTAAGAGTGGTAGGCATAGATGAAAGTTGGACGAGGATTATGTGGAATGCATACGAAGCTACATTGACTAATAGATGAAGCAGAAAATAGTTTGTAAAGTATTATTAATGGGCTGTAGGAGTGTTTGGAGAGCATTCTTTCTGGAGCTGTAAGTCTGGGATTAGTGCTGCATCCTTGTGCTTGACTAAGAGCAGGTTGCTTCTGCAAAGCTAGCTTAATCTCCATTCTTTTCCCCATGATCTCCTGGTAATGCCGTAAAGGAAGAGCTCTAAATTTAGTATACGGAGAGTTAAATGCCTTTAAAGCTAACACTTGTAATGGAAGGTCACCAAGTTTTGACTTTAGATTCTTTAACAAGTAACTGAAAGGTTCTGGCTAAGATGATTAGCATTGCAAAGTGTCATACCCCTTTGCATAATAAATGGGAATGTGTGACATGGCTTTACAGATGAATAATGGATCAGCTTTGACCGAATAGAGAGCTCCGTGTAAATGCGTGTGTTTGTGGTGACCAAATGTCCCCGCAAGAATAGCAATAAGTACAGGACTACAGTGTTTATTTGTTATTTTATTTGTTTATCCACAATTTACATTTAAACCCTAAAACGTGTTAAATTAAATATGAAAAAGGTCCCATTACAGCTCCTTTTTCAAAGATTCAAGCGACTAGATTAAGATATAGTATACTCTCCGAAGTAACACTGAAATGACCTTTTTATTGACACACACATGCCTGTGAAGCCACACACACTTTCACTAACCTGTACTTAAGTGGAGCACACTCTATACACCAGTACTGTGCCTCATAACACACAATACTACCACAGGAAGGACATGTCCACTAGAAAGATGAAATGTAATTCCTTCATCGATTCCTTCTTGCATGGCGTGTAAAAGATATCCAAGTGATTTCACTTAAAAGGTCTCGGGTTCCCAGTTTCCTTGCAGTTTTACTTGAGCAGCGCTCGAGCATTATGTAGTGTTGTTTAGTACTCTGACATGCTGAGCTTTAGATATACTGCTTTAGCACACTGTTTTAGATAACTGTAGAGATTGCTGAATTTTATTTGCTGAAGTTTACATGAAGCTGCTTGTGTGTTTCTGGGTGTATTTACACCAGGAGTTGTAACTCTACAGCTTTAAAAGAGCAGAAAAACTGATGAAGGATGGATGATTAGGAAAGAGATAGCCAGAGAGAGAGATCATTTTCTTCACAAGCCATATGCAAAGCCAGAAACAGACAGGAAACAGTAAGTCATGACCTCAACTGCTCAGCCCTGGATCATGTATATAATAATAATACCGGCCAAGATGTTCAGAACAAGGTTTCCAATGTAATTCCATGGTAGGAATGAGATGATTGGAATAAGATGACAAGATTAAAGTTTGTGAGCATCTTAGTTTAGCTTAACGGTAATCTAAAAACCACAAATCCCTTCAGTACTGTTTCATGAACAGGATCTGTTAGTTAAATGTGTTGAGTCATTATTTGTCCATTTATTAGACTCATAGAGCTTTTATTTCTGAACTCTCCACTGAAAGAAAGCACATTAGGGCCAGTCCATCATTGTTTATAGACTGACTTTGGATTAAAGCCATTCGATTCAAAATAACTTGTCAAACCAGACAATAGCTATAAGACCTAAAATATACTGTAAATATAATCATTTTGACATGTTGTAATATCCACCACTGTAATAACAAAATTTAAAACTTTAATAGTCAAAGTTTCCTTGTTCCAGGAGGAGTTTTTAGCACTATGGAGCATCAGTGGTTGGTCATTTATATCAGTCAAATGTCCTCTTTCTGTGAAAGTAAGCAAGCCATGACCACACTAAAGTGAAAACAACTGCAGTGATAGCTGTCTGGCTTGTGCGACTAGAGGAGACGAGAGGAAACAAGATTGGAAGAGAGAAAGAGGAACTGATTAAATGAGACATCATCTGCACAAGCAGCAAAGCCTGTCTAGTGCATTTTATATCCGTCAGCTCCTCCTGTTCTCTTGTCCTCTCTTGCTTTTCATCCCTTACTTCCTCTCCAACCCCCATCTTTCTCTCTCTCTCTCTCTCTCTCTCTCTCCTTCTGTTTATTCAGAATATTACAAATTCTCTAAGCATCTGTTACACTACTGCAAGAAAGCATGCTTCGAATTTTAAACCCAGCACTGAGACAATATACTGCAGGTCAGTTTTTAGCATTGCACGTCTTATAGCATCTCGAATTTAGCAAACGTGTCTCTGTTGGGTGTCAGCTATATACAGGTTGTTTTAGCATCATAAACATGCTCATGCTTCACATGCCCTTTAATGATAAGCCGTAGTAGTTGTATCATAGCTAAACGGAGCTCACTTCTCACTCAGGCTCATCTGTTAGTCGTGTCTGAAGCCCAGCTGTGCCCACTGAAGGCTCTGTTTTGTTCTGTTGTGTCTACGGGTGTATGAATGTGTGTCCAGCTGTCTGTATCTTCTTGGAGTCTGCATGCTGCGTCCGCACAAAATGAACACTTTTTTTTTTTTTTTTTTTTTTTTCACACAGCCCACTAAATATGTAGTTGCCTGCGGTGGTTTTGTGGCTCATTTGCTGTTTTTCTCTGATCAGAAATCCCTCCTTAGATGACGGGGAGGGCCACAGGTTTGAGTCCCAGCACTTCCAGTTGAGGTGAGAAGCAAACACTAAGGCTGAGACTCTTTGGGACATGAAGAGTAGTGCCAACTGAGGATGCTATTTTGACCTTCACTTCCTACATAGTATATAACAGTCATATTCCACCACTAAGATTCATCAGTTCATACCGTATTTATGAATGGTGAGTCTAGTAGTTAGTCACAACAGCCTGCTATATGTTCTCAGGAAATATAGGTCATACACTGAGAGTCCCTCCCACTTGTCTTGGTTCCTATTTAAATTACACACTATAATTCACCTTCCACTCCAGCATTACGATTCTTTTCGGTTACATTGTGCTGTGAGTGTTTGTTTTCAATGGCAGCATTTGATCCTTGGTTCAAGTTAGCATAATCTTAATCATCGTGTCTCTCAATAGAAGGGCACACAATCAACAGAGACGCATTTTACCAGCCACAGTAAGTGTTAAAGCAGTGTGTGTTCACTGTGCGATGGGAAGTGATAAGAAGCTGTGTGAAAAAGCACTAAAAAATCCCAGCTGGATTTGTTTTGCATTATGGTTTGTATATTATTGTGTACACTGTGTACAGAGGGCTGCTGTGTAGACTTGTATTCATGATAAAAATAAAAGTAAATAGATAATATAGATAATAACATTATAGAGCTGCCATTTTGAATATTGTTAAACTCTACTAGATGACCTGCATTTCCCAACATTATTTTTTTTTTTTTGCAGCACTTGTTAATGAGGCTGAAAATATTGATATCTGATATCTGGTTTATACTGAGGTGCTTTCATGTAGGAGTCTATCCCAGATTACCAGCGTTACTGTAGGACACATGATATACATGGTTTGTGTTCATATGTTCTGGAACTCTCTTATTCTTGAGCATCTTTGCTGTCCATGGTGCATGTGTCTCCATCAAACACAAAGCCTTGTGGATCTTTTTTTTTTTAACACATTATACTAATTTTATCTCTTCATACTGTGCTAGCCTGGGGTTTAGATCTGATCTCCCACAGTATGAGAGAGGGGAACAAAAGTAATGTAATACTGAGAGATATTCATGGCAGAAGAAATGTATTATTGATTAGAAGAGGCACATAAATGTTGTTTCATTCAGGTTGTTTCACTGGATTATGGAAAGTGACTGGAACAAGCTTTCTATCTTTATATGTTCTTGTCCAAAGGACTTAATTATGCCAACTACAAGACCCTGAATTTTAACTAATCATTGTTTGTCAGTTTTTTTTTTTCTTTTGCATAAAATTGAAATTAGGATATCTTCTGGCAGATATACACCGATCAGGCATAATATTATGAGCAGTGAGAGGTGAAGTGAATAAGACTGATGATCTCCTCATCATGGCACCTGTTAGTGGGTGGGATATATTAGGCAGCAAGTGAACATTTTGTCCTCAAAGTTGATGTTAGAAGCAGGAAAAATGGACAAGCGTAAGGATTTGAGCGAGTTTGACGAAGGGCCAAATTGTGATGGCTAGACCACTGGATCAGAGCATCTCCAAAACTGCAGCTCTTGTGGGGTTTTCCCGGTCTGCAGTGGTCAGTATCTATCAAAAGTGGTCCAAGGAAGGAACAGTGGTGAACCGGTGACAGGGTCATGGGCGGTCAAGGCTCATTGATGCACGTGGGAAGCGAAGGCTGGCCCGTGTGATCCGATCCAACAGACGAGCTACTGTTGCTCAAATTGCTGAAGAAGTTAATGCTGGTTCTGATAGAAAGGGGTCAGAATACACAGTGGGTCAGGGCTGTTTTAGCAGCAAAAGGGGGACCAACACAATATTAGGCAGGTGGTCATAATGTTATGCCTGGTCAGTGTAGATGAAACAGTTAAATGAAAACCTTCTCTTTTCTGTATTTCAGTGTGATTGATTTACGATATTCAAACAGTTAAGTAGATATTTTAAAAAAAAATGTATTAGAAAAGGCTGATGGTTCTGTCAGTTTATGGTACAAATTTTTGCTTGTTTCATATAAAATATGAACCAGTAATACTGAAGCCTCACTTCTATGCACTCCAGTACAGATTTAAACTGTGCTTAAAAACCCAACCAGGCAGAATGTGGAGTCTCTGAGGTCCTGAGTGGTACTAACAAAACATGCTATTTTTTCCCCCAAAGATCTCTACTTCAACAAGGCCATTATACATGTGTGCTATGAGTCAATGTAGTACAATGTGAAGTCAACGAGTGAATGTGTAAAAAGAAAAAGAAACTGCAAGATGTTGCTTGTTTGAGATTATTGTTTGTAGGTATCTTCCTCCCATTCTCTTTCTCACTCTTTCTGTCCTTCTCTCTCATTCTCTTTCTCCTTCTCTCTTCTCACACGCACACTAACAAACATGTTCTGCTTTCTGCTTTCTCTTCCTTTCTAGGCCTCCAGAGCCAGTTTACAGCACTGTGAATAAACTGTGTGATCGTGCTCCCTCTCCCCGTCACTACTCCCCTGTGGAGTTTGATAAAAGCCCAATGCACTCCGTCCCTTTTCCCCACTACCACGTAGGTGTGCTCCCAGACTCCGACATTACCAGGTACTGACCAATTAATGCTTTGCATGCCAGTAAGGCATGCCTGCATGCTCCACCCATAACCTGTCCCCTGCATGCTCCACCCACAATAAAACCCCCTGACCTACACCCCTTAGTGCCCTACCCACAACCTGCTACCCTGCATGACACACCCAACAAATCACCCAGGTGTGTCTTATTCCTCATCTATATAGACAGTCTTGTCTACTGAGAAAAGAATAAAAGACTTTAATTCAGCAACCTACACTATCAATATCAAATGGCACCCCATGAGTGGGTTTTCTCTGTCAAAAAACAGAGACATTAAAACTGTGTATAAAAAAATTAGGTAAAAAGTAGTGACATTTAACAATGACTTTCACCATGTTATTGCAATTACGTGACAGCCAAAGTAGGTAGGTAAGTGCATAAAATGCAGATGTGGTATTGCTTTTAAAATATAAATCCTCTACCACTAATCTTCCACTGATTGTATCTGTTAAAAAATGCATAATTATTTCCAGTCAGGAAGAGTCATTATGTTTTATTTATCTGAATAGGTTTTTACCAATGCAAATACACCTCCAACTCATATTCTTGCTATTGTTGTTCCAAAAGAATGGCTCCCAGGAAATTTACTGATCTGTGTACATTTAATTCTAAGGAGAAAAAAAATGAAATGTCACTACTTCATAACATTTCTAATGCATCCATTAATGTATTGCTCGTTTGCTTGTTCGGTTTTTGCCCTGCTGCAAACCTTCTGCAATAAATGCTACTTACATATACAATATAACTGTGATTATATACTACCTAGAACTGCCAGGGGCAGTGAGAATCCCCCGAACACCTTAATGAGCATATATACTGTATATATACCTAACATCTGCAATAAAGTTCTGATATATGGCACAGTTTTTGTATAATTTCTAACAAGCATTTTTCCCTGGACCTTTAATAATACCCAGGAGAAGGAAATGTTTCTCGTTGAGCGGTGTGTCATGCTAGTCCAGTCTGTATATAAGCCATGGTAATGACATCCACCACCCAGTGGGCTAGAATCTGTTTCTACAAGGGAACCCCTCCTGTCTTAGCTCCATAACAGAGGAGTGGATGGCCACCGTAAAGCATGTAGAAGATCAATCATCTGATTCATAGAGTGAATCCTGGATTCTTCTTAAGTTCCCCCCAGAGTCATCTGGCCCTCAGCATATGCAAGGTGTGCTTTTACAGTTTTCAGAGACATCTTTGTAGTGTTCATCAAGTCAGAAGGAGAGGCTTTAAGGAGCCTTAGGGAATTGTGGCAGAGGGAGGTGCCTCAGCCATTTCAGAATAGCCGTAATGATTTTATGGACCCTGACTGAGATGACATTCACAGTGCTTTGGTGTGCTTTTAAAACTGCCTTATACACACTGATGATGTACACTTTTAGCACAGATTTGGGACTTGCAACTGTCCAACATTTCCTGGAGAAAAGAATTTTTGGAAATTGGGCAGTGCACCAGTTTGAGCCGAAGTGCTTCTATCAATATGTGCCAGGGGTTCTTGTGTTCAGGAGTGTTTTCTGGAATGCTAGGTTGCAGCCTGATGGTTGATATAGCTAACTGTCCTGACCTCTCACCTATGCTAACAGCATGTAGACACAGACTTGGCTATATTGTGGGGATACATGAAAAATAAGCTGTATGTGTGGTATTTATTGCAAGCACTGCATCATATATCACAGTGTGAGTTGGAGGTGTCCATGTGATTCTCACTGCCCCTGGCAAATAGGTGGGGTGAAATAAAACCGTAGTTTTTGAGCGACTGAACTTGTTTAGTGTCATTTACTGCCTTCTGTAACCCCTTGACCCTTCAGTGTGCCCCAGGATGGGTTTGTTGATTGTATTGTTTATTGACGAGTCTTTGAAGGTCACAGCCTGGATGCTCACAGAATGTTGATCAGGGCTTATGTGCAGCGCTTGAGCGATATCTAAGCTTCGTAAACCTGAGAGGATTGATTTAATCTCCTTTATTGCCTCTGTAGCTGTTTGCATTTTATCTGTCGGAACAGTTTGACTTTAAATGGGAATAAAGCCATAGCTTCTCATCTGTTGCACTGCTGATTAAATGAATTAAAGTTTATAGTTTGGAGATTAATGGGGTCTAATCCATTTTCTTTTTCATAAATACCGTGTGCGTGTTTGTGGCTCAGTGTCTATGTCTCTCTATGCCTTTCTCTGGCCCAGATGGCATTGGAACAGCGCTAGCTTGCTGCTGCTAGTGCCGTGTTTTGGCACCCGTTGGCTGATTACTGTCTCGTTTAGAATTTTTAACGATCAGTGCATTACTCAACGAATTAAAAAGCAGTCTCTAATTGGCTTCAGAGGGAACGGGAATGATTTGCATCTCAAACAGCAAAAGAAGTGAAGCTGCATTAAGAAGGGAATTGTAATGTTCACGTTATATGATGTTATGTTTTTCAAATTGGGCTAAACTGAGAGAGAGAACAAACCATTTTGGGCAACATCAGTAAAAAACTGTGCTGAGACACCATCATGTCGCCTTTCTGATGATTCTCGACCCCACGTCTGATGGTTTAAACTTAGTAATTACACTGAATTATTCAGCAACTACACAGAAACAAACAGGAAAGTATAAATCTGAGGGGTTAATGAAACGCTTTAGTGTATGATAATATTTATTGTAAACACTGTAACTTTTCTGCAACACCTACGGGTTTATTGATATCTTCAACCACATAACTAAAACCAGATGACGCATTAGTGAGATGACAGTTAATCAGTTTCCAGAGCAGACACCGACCTGTCATTCCTGATCAATCAGTCACACGAGCAGAAAAGCCCACAATCAGAAAAAGTCCTTTGTTTATTTTGCTTGTCATTGTGTGTTATGTGCTGATTAATGGTTTGTTGTGAGCAATGGAGCAGGAGAAGAATCTAATTTTTTCCTTTAAGGATGACACATCATTAATCATCATTCCCTGTAGTTGAATCTAATCACTGATAATAGATATCCCTGTGGAAACATCCAGCCCGTTCTGGTCAGCTACCAGCGCGTAAAGCACAGACTGTACTGGTCAATTCTTTCTCGGCTAATAGAAAGAAAACAGTTTCTGAGTTACGGCAAGTTCATAATGTTAATGGTAATGTCAGTGAATTAATTCAGCACACTGTCAGACAGAATACACTCACCTCTCACCTGCGGGTATAAATTAGTACATTCTGTGGTCATCTACCATTGATAGAATTTTCACTTTTTGAGAAGTCCGGTTCGCGCTGTCTGCCGTTCCAAGTCGATGAATCGGGTAAAAGTAGTGCCAAAAGAACCACAGAGTCAGGGTTCGAGCAGCAATGCCCTCCAGACAGGGAGGAATATTTTTACAAACCAAAGACATGGTCTTTTGTCATTATTTACTATCCATGGGCAACAAAATGAGTTCAACAATTGGCATCAAATATTCCAACAGAGATGATTGCAGAGGTCACTTCATGTGGAGTGTCTGTGCTCAAGACATTGTTTATTCAATCGTAATAAAGAATGCCTTGGTTTTTATTAAAGGATATCGTGGTCATAAGATAAGATCATATAAAACAGACATCACGAAATCAGCACAGAGCATGGCAAGATATATTCAAAAATATATCAACCATCACAGTAAAGTTGTACAGCAATTAGCTTGTCCTGCTGTCTGAACCGGTTCCTGCTCCTTTTTTGTTGTTTTGTTGTACAAACTCTTTTAACTACAGTTAATGTATAGGAGTAATTATAGGAGGTGATAGTCAGAAGTGTTAAAAACTTCGGAGTTTGGTCATCACAGTGAGGACTGGCAAGAGGAAATTATTCCTCTGGTTATTTCTGTAATGATGTAGACTGTTTGCAATTTGCATATAAGGTGTAAAAGTAGGGATAGAGTAGTTCATTTAAAAAAACACACACACACACAGTAAAAACAGAATGTAATTGTTTTGTGTGAGATGTAAGCTACTTAATGAAGCTTGTGACTGACTGAGGAGAAGGTTGTTCTTTTGTAATTTGGTTTAAAAAAGTACGTGGTTTATGTCTACTAACTGCAATGGAGGGTTTTTTTTTGGCTCCTCTGCTCTCTGCTTCTTTCGTCTCTAATCCAATTACAGTGTGGGAAGTGAACCGTCAAATAATCAAACTCTCTCTCTCTCTCTCTCTCTCCCCTTTTTCTCTCACTCACTCTATCTTCCGATGTGCTCTCAAAAGGTTAAAGCCGCAGTATTTTGCTGCAGACAGAGCATAGACTGCTTAGGGAGGCTTTGCTAGCTCTTTCATCAAGATATGTGTGTGTGTGTGTGTGTGTAAGCAAGAGCTCTATACGGAATATGTAATGTAAGCAATATTATTTTTTAAACTTGAGAGATACAGACCTCTCCAGATATATTGGAACTGCAAGGCTGATTCTTTTTGCTTAAAACCTTTGGGGTTGAGATAAAAGTATGAATATGAGATGACAGATATATGTATGGTGCACAGGGGTCAGCATGCGCACCCTGACTGGTTTGCGGCTATGCAGTCCCATACACAACAAACTGTGTTGTACTGTGTATTCTGACCCCTTTCTCTCAGAACCAGCATTAACTTCTTCAGCAATTTGAGCAACAGTAGATCGTCTGTTGGAGTCTTCGCTGCCCACGTGCATCAGTGAGCCTTGGTCGCCCATGACCCTGTCGCCGGTTCACCACTGTTACTTTCTTTGACAACTTTTGTTAGATACTGACCACTGCAGACTGGTAACACCCCACAAGAGCTGCAGTTTTGGAGATGCTCTGATCCAGTGGTCTAGCCATCACAATTTGGCCCTTCATCAAACTCGCTCAAATCTTTACACTTGTCCATTTGTCCTGCTTCTAACACATCAACTTTGAGGACAAAATGTTGACTTGCTGCCTAATATATCCCACCCACTAACAGGTGCCATGATGAGGAGCTCATCAGTCTTATTCACTTCACCTGTCAGAGTAAATTAAAGTAAATAACACTTCATATTTGGTTGAATATCCCTTATTTTGAGGGATATTCTTTCTTTCCCTTCAGTCTTCTCTCCAGGAGGTGAAACACACACTTAACTGGGTTAAGGTCTGGGGATGATTAAATTGCCCATTCTAAAAGCTGAAAGCTGAAATTCTGACTCCGAGTCTCATGTTCATCTTTTGATCTCAAAACCCAAATGTCTTCAGTGTATAGCAGAATCCGCAGCATATTCTGTGACTGACAGCTCGGCTCTTTCTGTGGACTCTTGTAGCCGGAGCAGTGGCCTTTTCTGCAATTTACAGTCAGTTTGTTGTCAATAAGCCAGCAGGTCATTAAATTAGCAGACACAAAACTGAAAGAGACTGAGTTTATAGAATTCTGAAGCAGTGCTTAAGCCAAAGAGACACCCCAGAAGGCCATATTAGTGTATTGACCTGACCTGCGCATAGACCACTGGAAATATTTCAGTCATCCCCAGGGAGAGAGCTCTTTTAAGCAGGACTCATTGTGAGTTTATTGATACAACGCATCTGTCTCCCTGTGAGTCACAGTCTAATTGCTGACATTGTACTCCTGTGGGGTAGTGTATGGTCTAATGCATTGTAGTCTTGTAGATGATGAGGTATAGGGATATTGATATGGTTCAGGAGCATTAATTAACTATGATTAACAATATCATTAACTCTGATATTGATTAACATGATGGCTTGCTGACTGCCTCAACAGGAAGAGAATGTGGTAACATTGGGCAAAAGATTTTTTTAGTTTTTGTACATACTGTAATAGATGTAGAAGTCTTAATGGCACTGTCATGCCATACAATATTATCGTTTTAATATTGAACAATATACTTTACTTTGGTGTAAAATGGAACTATAAATGGGGAATTCATATGAATATATTAATTGTGTTATGTCCTCTTGGAAAAGTAATCATGGCTACAGTGGGCACATGTTTGACAAAACCGGACAGCTAAAGATTTGAAAAAAGACAAGAAGACTTTTATATAATCTTTAACTGTCTAGTTTTGGTAAATCTTTGCCCACTGTAGCCACAGACTCCTGTACTTAGCTGACAGGACTGAAACCTGATGTGTTGTTTTGCTGTTCTGCCCGAAGCCTTCAACAAAGCTTCAAAATCTTGTGTGTTCTAAGATGCTTTTCTGCTCTGTATAGTTGTAGAGAGTAGTTATTTCAGTTACTGTATCCTTCTTGGCAGCTCAGATTATTCTGCCCATTCTTCTATGACCTCTCGTAGCAAACCATTCTGTCTGGTATTAACAATCCTGCCAGTGAAAGTCACATTCTAATGTTTTACCGGAACCTGTGGATTGTATGGATTGTATAATTGGCATTATACAGTGTACTACTGGACTATATACTATACTGGATTAAAAATATATAAGAGAGGCTTGGTTGCATAGTATGTAGCCTGACTGCCTCACTGCTCCAAGTTCCCCAGTTCGATCCTGAGCTAAGGTTACAATCTCTGTGGAGTTTCTCATGTTCTCCTGTGCCCATGTGGGTTGATTCATGTTTTCCAGTTTTCACTCCTGCAAGAAAAACCACAAAAAATCTACCTAACATTAAGGCTTTCTAATCTGTTACTTGATTTAAACCAGACTGGTGCCTAGTGCATGTTAGAAGGGGATTTAGCTTAGCAGGTAGGAATATGCCAATCATTTTTAATCTTTTGCAGAAGCAATTACCCCTATACAATTATGTGTTTTTATTCTGAAATACCTAACACTGATGATACATTTGTATTAAACCGAATGGACTTATGATGATGCATTGCATTGCTTATTGAGAATGCTGTAGGGGATAGGCTATTAGTTTAGTACAAAGAAAAATGAACAATGGTTTGGGGGGAAACATGGGAATGACTAGCATTAGCCTGATTTGATTCTCTGTGAATGCAGCTCTATAACAATCCACATCACAACCTTTGTCACTAGGCAAATGCTAGATGTATTTACACACTGCTTATTTTACCCACTCACTGTGTTTATAGGCTGCAGTCTGTTTATCTGCTGTGGCCTTCACTGATCAAGGGGAAGTGATGCTCCAACCCACTCACACACACTCTGGCTTAAGCTTGTTTAAACACACCATGTCCAGCACTTTGATGATCATATCAGCCATCCAATGTTCTGAATGCAGTTAATGTTTTCAGCATATGAATGTACAAACAAAAAAAAGAAGTTGCTTACTCCCTGGACTTACTTAAATTACTTACCTGGCAGGGGCAATACCATGATCAAAGAGGTGGTTTGCCCAAAGTGAGGCTCAGCCATTGTACTCAGGCTGTGCTGACCTTTGTGAATTCCTAAATGTGGGAATCTCGACTGCATAATTTCTGATAGTGGGGGACTGCATTCACGCTATCCCCTTTCTCATTTTGGGGGCAGTGGCAGCTTAAGTGGTTAAGCCTCTGGGATGTTGATCAGAAGATTGGGGTTCAAGCCCCAGCACTGCCAATCTGCCATTGTTGGGCAACTGAGCAGGGCCCTAAACCCTCTCTGCTCCAGGGGTGCTGTATCATAGCTGCTCCTGCACTCTGACCCCCAATTTCCTTAGCTGGGATGTGCAGTAATGTATGTGTGGTCATAATACAGGCTTCTTCTAAATTCCTCAAATATTTCTTCCTTCACTGTTAATTGTAATCAGCTCATGGTATAACAGCTTGTCTAGTTTTTCTACAAAACACCCTTAAATAATGGTATGATGGTTCATGTTTAGTGTATATATCTTTATCAGTACCGTGTGTGTCTGTAATCAATCAGGGACCCAATACCGCATTTTAATTCTATGTTGTTAAGTTTGTAAATTCTACAGAAAATAGCCCTTGATTGAGTCACCTTAGCTGTGAGTGAGAATGTCCAAGATTTATGTATGCTCAGGGATTGTGTATGGAATCTGCATCCCATCTCACTATTTTGAATATTTCTGTGTGGAAGCCTGAATTTGAAAAGTTTCCATTTCCTTTTCAAGTGAACGGTAGGGCTGCAATTATTGAAGGTGACACTAAATAAATGGCTAGGTACAGTGAGACGTGTGGGTCGGCATAAATAGCTGTGTGCTTGCGATATAATCTATGCTGCTATTCACCCATCATTAGGAACCAGTGGAGGCTTTTAGAATTTAAAGTAAGCACAATCTGTTTTGTTTGTTTTCCCATTTGGCATTAGGTTTCATGATGACAAATGTGGGGAAATGAGAGAGAGAAGGCAAATGAGACAGGATGAGGAGGCAGCTGGCCAGCAGGGAATATTGTGCTCAGGGAATAGATTAATGCAAATGAGCTTCCAGAGAACTGAATTTAAGTTTAGAATTTACATAGTATTTAATGGTATTTTGTTATTTTGCAAATTTGTCCATTTGCGGAAGATAGATGATTTCTGTTCTTAAGTGACCAGAAATCTCTCGGTTAGAGACCAATTATCAGCATCTTGCTAAATGTTGAATATTTGATCTTATGAGCCAATTATCATTTTCCTTCACTTTTCTATACATTTCCAATATTGTAAAGAAAGAAAAAAGATGTGAGACCACAGAATGATCTGTAGAATGTTAAATGACAGGTTTATGCCCTGCCCTTGTATGCTTAATTTACTGTTTATTTATTCATATTTGGAACACAGAGATGCAGCGGAAGTTAGGTAATTGTGTTTTATTTGATTGCTGCACTAATAGATATTATGATCGTTTGATTACTAGACATGCAGCAGAGTTCCAATCTTATGGAGTATGTCTTCCATCTAGTGGTGAAATTAGGTAACAGTGACTATAGGAACTGAGAGAGGGCTCTCCTTAGTTTCCCTGACCAACATTCATTACCAGCATTAGACGCCAAAACGATAAAGTAACTATCCAACCAACTAACCACGAATTAATAACTCTAGCATGACAGGAGATGTATTCAGTTAGATAGCAAAAGTCTACAGTGGTTAGATGTGTCTTTAGTTCATTTAACTAGCATCACTACAGATATTCTGGGAAATCCACTTGCCTCAAGCGAAGATGTCAGATATAATTGCATTTAGATTCACTGTGACAGTGGAGCAGCAATTCAATTCAATTAAAAAAAATTAATTGTGGGTTTTTAGCAGGTGGGTTTACCATCTCCAGTTAGTTCCCACTGATAGGTAGACTGGCAAATTGTCCCTTGTCTGAATAAATGTGCAAAGCATAAATGTATGTGGCCTGTAATGGATTGGCTTTCCTATCCAGGGTGTATCCCTTGCACCTTTTGTTCCTAGACTCTGGACCATGACCCTGACCAGGAGGATAAAACGATTACTGACGATGAATGAATTAACATAATGCGCTGTAATCTTATAACAAGTTCTAAGATGTCACAATATGTAAAATAATTCTTAGTATATATTTAGTTATGCCCAAACACTTACAGTTGCTTCCGAAACAATTCTGTTGATTTTGCTAAACTCTGAAGATATTTGGGTTTGAGGTCAAACACACTTTTTTTAAGTGATCAGAAATACTGGAACATGTGACAGCAAATACAGTCTTCACAGGAGAAACCCAGGACTCAGACCAAGAGTAGATGACCAAGTAGACCAAGAGAGTTAATAGGTTATTTAAAAGAGTTTAATAATCAATATGGAAGGGCAGATTGCACAACAAGAGCGCCAGTGTTCCAATATTTCTGATCACTCTCCAAAATGTGCCATGTTCTAAACTGTTTAACAGATTTGGATGCATATAATCGTGAAATGAAAGCTTAAACTCTGATCTATCGTTCATCTTTTGCTCACAAACCCAAATTTCTTTAGTGCATAGTGAGAGAAGAAGAAATGAATTGGCCTTGCTGTTCTAATACTTCCGGCAGGAGCTGTAATGCTGGGAAAATAATTTGTACACAAACACTTAAGCTTGAGCATGTGGGTACATCCATACGAGTGGCTTTCCGACCTTAATACCTTCATCTGGCCCGGATTCTGATAACAGCATCTGGTTCTGGCAAAACACAGCTACAACTAAACTTTGATGAGGTGCAGCACTCAGAGATGGGCCACTTTCAGCTGCACACTGGATACTTTTAGCCCATTTTCCAAATGCCAGTATGTCTTAAATATGGCTGCTTACAGTTGGGTCATTCTTTACCCAAAATACACTAGACTTTGACCCTTATGTCCTTAAACTAAATTATATTTGGCTCAAAACTGTCTGCTATATAAAGAGTCATCATTTTTAGAAGACCTTTCCAACCTTTTCTCCCTTGCGAACCCCCTTCAGCCAAAATGATTTGTCAGTAACCCTTATAATTTTAAGATGAAAAAAAATGAACCCTAAAAATGTAAAAAGAGAAAAACTTAGGATGGTACATGGTAAATTTATTATTATTATTATTATTATTATTATTATTATTATTAATAATAATAATAATAATAATTTAGTTTTGTTGTTATTATTATTATTATTATTATTATTATTATTATTATTATATTTTTTTGTATTTGTTATTATATAGGCTTTTATGTTTTTTTAGTACGTTAAGATGTACCATTCTAGCAAAAATGTATCAAATGACATTCAACATTATATTTCAATTGTTTTCCTTTAAGTTGACATTGCATTACTGCTGTGTTCTAGTTCGTGTTCTCCACGGTCCATCTGTGTTCTACTGTGATTCTGATTGGCCTGAAGGCCCGGAGGTGCACCAACCCAGATATAGAGGGAGACAGAGTGAAGCAGACAGGAGAAGAAGGGTAAAAGGCACTAGGGGGAAGAACAGATTGAAAGAAAGCTAGACAGGCAAAGGGATAGAGAGAGAAAATGAAATGGGAGACAGACAGAGGAAAGATCTACCATCTGCTTAGAAAGTGGGTCACAGAGGAGTTAGACCAGAGATAAGGTTGTGGTAATGTATTTATAGTTCTCCTGCTGTGTTCAAACGCTGTGTCCAGGACATTATCACACTGTGCTGTCTGTAAACCTGTGTGAAACCTGTCTACATGATCCAACTGGAATTGATGTTATTTAATTGGTTGAGGCTGACAGAATGACCTCTGGCACCTTGCCTGATATATAGATTTCACAGTATGCTTTTATGAGGTTCACAGTTTTAAAATTCAGTGCCCTCTGCTGCTTGTGAGAGGAATTTGCCGGGAAAATACTGAAAAGTCTGTTGCTTACCCAAACTGAACCCTTCCCCTTGTTGATAGGATTTGAGGCAAAGGACTGAAGGTGGAGTTTTTGGGTCAGAAAAATGTTCAAAAAACAGAGGACTGAAATAAACCTTATCTATTGAATATTGTGCCTTTCTAAAGTGTCTTATAAATTATTCTTATTCTTATTATGGCTGTTTAAAACCTACAACATTCATTAGCACAATCAGGAGATTTGAAATGAATATTTTTTATCTAAAAAATAAATTTAAATCATTTTTAAAATATTGGAGACCAAAATATATTCTTAGAAAAATCATGATAACTATTCAATGATCTCCCTGCTGTATATACATACATTCTATTCTGGTAGTCTAATAATAAATAATATTTCTACAGGCATGTGCCTTTGCATGTGCCTTTGCATGTGTGTGTGTGTGTGTGTGTGTGTGTGTGTGTGTGTGTGTGTGTGTGTGTGTGTATGTGTATGTGTGTGGGTGTGGGTGTGTGTGTGTGTGCGCTCTATCGCCGTCTTCAGGAAACCAATGAAAATAGGACAAATACTCTAAAAGTAGAGCAGTCCCCTATTAGGCATCAGCCATTGTGCTCAAACACACACTAGTCTTTGAGCTAGCACCTGGCCAGCCGGCCTACCTGTGTCCATGTATACAGCATTTCAGGACACGTATGTGTGTGGGTCAGGAGAGATGCTGAGTCCCACAGACTCTGAGCTGATGTATTATTGGACGTGTGCATACAGGGAACCGAGGAAGATTGTTCTACATAAGGGCTCCACCGGACTGGGCTTTAACATCGTAGGAGGTGAAGATGGCGAAGGAATCTTCGTGTCCTTTATCCTGGCAGGAGGACCGGCTGACCTGAGCGGGGAGCTGAGAAGAGGAGATCAGATCCTGTCTGTAAGTGTTGTGGCAAGACACACACATGTAACTTTATATAGAAAATATTGTTTTGACCAGAATGTTAAATGCTGAATATTCACCCCTTTCTTTGTTTTGTTTTGTTTTTTTGTATTGAATTTCAGTCTTTTTACACTAAAAACGTTACAGTGGATATGATGCTTAGACTACATAATGTACTCATATGCATGACTAAAATATATCTCAAGTACTGTATATCTGCATTTAACACCAAAACAGTGCAGATCCTCTGTCCAGCAGTAGATGGCGCCATCACATTTTATCTCTCAAAAGAAAATTATTAGTCAAAAATAAAGGCTTTTGTAGAAACAACTGCAAAGTAATTAAGATTGAAGTAGTATCACGGAGTGGATACCAAAATATGTTGCCTGAAGTCATCTTCCCGAGTGTCTTCATTAGAGCTCATCAGGGTCTTATTTGAGCTCTAGAGAGTTATTCTAATTGTGGAATGCCATAAATATCCTTAATCAAGACACCTTCAGTTTCATAATGAAATACTCCCAGCTTTTAGACCACTCCAAAATCAGCTGTCCTCAATAAGCACCCCCAATCAAAATCAGACATGCTCAATTCCTGTGTTTCATCACTCCTAATCAGACATCGGAACTACTTGTTCTCTGCTATTTATTTAGGACTTGCTGCAGATTTTAAAGTTAGACTAGTCCACTAAGGATGCAAATGAGAGACAGAAAGATGGGGCAAAAACAATGGGAAGAGGAGAAATGAGACTGAAGGCGTAGACTAGGGAACAGTAGAAACATGGGAATGAGGAGGAAGGAAAAAACAGAGAGAGAGAGAGAGAGAGAGATAATGGTGTTCTGGCCTGATTTGGAGTCTAAGAATAGCTCTCAGGTTTGCCTTGTGAGTTCGTGCTGTCAAATGAGTCTGAGTACATGGGCCATACTGCAGACTACAGCAGACATTCACACATAAACAGGAAAGATGGAATGAGCAAGAAAACACAATAGGTTGCACATACTTACTCACACACGCTTGAACCCCCATACTGATACACTCCATCAGCTTTCTCCACAGTGAAACTGAGTCAGTGCTCTGAAGCTTTCCACTATGAATGCCTTATATTAGTACGGCTCTGAAACGGTGTGCTGCTTTCTTGCTATCCCTAGCCTGGGGCTTCTTTTCTCCCCAAATTGAGTTTTCATTCTGCAGCATGCAGTCTTGATTCTCAGGATAGGAGCCATACTGCATATCCTATAGTCCTCAAGGATATGGTGATTTATTGGCAGTATTCAAATATGTCTGTGTTGCTGCAGTGTCCTGACTTTACCCCACTATTTCATTACTGACAATTGCTCCAGATTAGTAGCATGCTTTCGAGATCTGGGTTACAAACAGCTAACAAATGTATAAAAGCTGATATAACATCTGGTTGCAATTGTTTTATTGTTTGTATAAAAGTATGACTAAATTCATAGAAGTACAATTTTCTCATAGAGCTTGTCACATTATCTAACTAACTAACTAGCATTAGCAGTGACGGTTATGAATAGGACTGAAGGAGACAGCTACCTGCCTACTACTAATTAAAATAATAAATTATTCCAATGGAGACAATGGATTAGCAACATAAGCAGCAGAAATGGGACTACAAATAGAAATTACAGATCAGAGTAGCACATATTAGATACACTATATTGGCAAAAGTTTTGGGATGTCTGCCTTTACAAGCACTTGAGTGTAATATGGGGTTGACCCGCACTTTGCAGCTGTAACAGCTTCAACTCTTCTGTGAAGGCTTTCCACAAGGTTTAGGAGTGTGTTTATGGGAATTTCTGACCATTCCTCTGGAAGCGCATTTGTGAGGAAGAGATGTCTCCACTCTAATTCACTCTAATTCATCCCAAAGGTGTTCTATCAGGTTGAGGTCTGGACCTATATAAAATATAATACAATTATAATAAAATCTTGTCAGAAATGCAGCCTTGTTAGCTTATGTTACTTAGCGGGATAGTGTTATTTTTTTTTTTTTTTAATGAGGAACATTTGTGAATATCAGTTTTATTCGATTTTCTTACCTAAGTTTGCTTTTTAAAGTAATGGATAAGTCATATTAATGAATATGACTTAAAAATCCTCACAGAAAGGTTAGGTTGTGTTTGCTAGCCGCCTAATGGTGCTATTAAGTTCATTTCTGATCTTGGGTCATGAATGCTTACTGGCTAAAAATGTCTGTATGTTTGGCTTCCTTTGTCTTACATTTACACACATGACTTTTACATACTCAACAACCTTTACTAAACACACACACACACACACACACGCTTAGAACCATTTATATTCCACATATTCACTCAAAAATATGCCTGATCAACAGTCTCTATTGCATTATAGTAGCTTTGCTCAGGTGAGTAACAAGAGTCTAATATGTGTGTGTGTGTGTGTGTGTGTGTGTGTGTGTGTGTTGCGTGCAGGTAAATGGCATTGATTTGCGAGGAGCTACACATGAACAGGCTGCAGCTGCACTGAAGGGGGCTGGTCAGACGGTGGCCATCGTTGCCCAATACAGGCCTGAGGGTGAGTGATGGACAGCTTTAGTGACCAATTATTGCCCAGATGAGAATGTTGTTTTATTTATGTTTTTTTTTTTTTCTATTTAACCAAGCTGCTCAGATTACAGAGGTCACCTGCAGGCCCAAGCAGGACAGGAGCACAATGCGCACAGGCATTCAAAACACTTTTGAATGCTTTGTTTTACCTTCTGTGATTAATTAGTGTGTGTTCTGCTTTGGATGCTGTTTTGGATTTCACAGCTGAGGAAAACAAATGTAGCATGACCACACTTATATAACAAGATTAATCTGTGCTATTGCTCAACTTTACATTGAAAGCCCGGGTTGATACTTCTGAGTGTTAAACATTTTCGTTGAGATGCAAATGAGGGGTGTTAAGTGTAGCAAGCAGAGACATGCTGATGGACCTTAAGTGGACCTAAGTCTTCCAAAATCCTAACAATGCTTTGTGGTGCTATGCGTCAAACATCTTTTAGGCAAGTGCTAATTGGCTGAGGCAGTGAGGTGCGCTGCAGCTCCTCTCATCACATCAAATACATCCTCATTGTACTTAATAAAAAGTAATATACTTCTTTTTAGCTGTACGGTGTGGAGGAATGTTAATAGTTCATAGTTCAAAAAAAATAAAATAAAATAAATGAATGTGTCAGAATGCCAGAACAGGGACTTATCTAAGTTTCTGTTTGACTTGTGTTTTCCTGTGAAGAAATCTAAAAAGACAAAAAAAACAAAACAAACCTGGTTACATTTAGTGCCTAAAAGTGTGATATTTGTGAACCTGGAAATAACATTGTCCCGCTTGTTTATTAATTCTACAGCAAAATGTGAGAATTTTATTTACATGTAAGTACTAGACACCTATATGACTGCTCATACACAACGCTTTATCTGTTCCCAAATACTCGGACACAGAAGTATAAACCGGGGCTATGATTAATCATATCGTCGCTAAGTAATACACAGCTTTGCAGGCCATTTAAAAAGAGAGTATTGGTTGAGGTTCTCAAGCATCTTCTACTGACCCACTTCCATATGATGGTAATGTTAGGAGTAAGGTATGTGTGGTAAGAGCAAGAGAGCAGAGCTGTTCTGATGTCTGCTCTCTTTTTTTCACTCATCAGAGCTTGCACTGTGCTCTCCACGTCGGGCTGCGCCTCCAGCCACAGGTTTGTGCCACGCGATCGGTGTCTGGGCCAAGAGCAGCCTGCAGCCCCAGCTCCCCAACCCTACCCACCACAAACCACACACACACACAGACACGCACACACTGAAACCCTGCACAGACCAATAAAACCAGAACTAATTATTCTTCTGGCCATTGTGCTCTTTTATAAACATTGTCTAAAACTCCAGATGTTTATCTTTAGATAGAGTGTGAGAATGTGCCAGAAGAATCCTGTCCAGTTTGGGGTTGAGTCTGTCGGGTTTTCAGTTGGGTTTTAGGGGCATGGGCTCAGTCTTGCCCAGAATCCGTTCTCATCACGGGGCTCTAACACGGAATGAGGGAGGGTCTCTGTGGCTCACTTACCTGATCTGTGTGCACCTTTGCCCTCTATAAGTACCTGCTTGCACAGCTAACTAAGCTACACCCTGCCCTTATGCTTGCCTTGGCTCTAACGCACAGAGCACACACAGCCAGCACAAACCTACACATCCACACACGCCGTAACACACACAAATAGTGCATTCAGCAAGTAACTACAGCACGGCAAGATATTATCACGTACAGGATAATATCTCATCTCTGTGTTACTGTCATAGCCGGTTGTGGAAAAACTGGATAAGTATTAAGTTAATCGTTGGTTCTCCCGGACACTGCATTTGCTCTCTTCATCCTTATTCCCTGTTCCTCTGATTTCCTTTTCCCTCTTTCACTTTCCGATATCTTCTGTTCAGACCTTGCACCTTAAACATACTGTACACCCTGGCACATACAATATGTACATATAAACTCATTAGACCAGGGAACAAAATATTCCACTACTCTGCTAAAGTGTCTCAGAGAAAATATCAGATTGAGTCTATTCAGTCATACATAGCTATCTGCCATATGTAACTAACAATAAAGGTATTTTGCACTCTGTTTAAGCCTATCTGGGTATATCTGCCTTTATGTAAGAAAGGTTCCACATGCACGCTAGCTGCAATCTTATCGTATCTTAGTTCTCTTTCGTCTTCAGCGTCTCACGCTGTCCTTCATTGAACTGCAGGGGTCAGCTCTAATAGCAGTGAAACTGAAGCCTGCTAATGCGGCACATGATTTTTGCTATGTTATGTGTTCTTTAGGTCTGTGCGTACCCAGCTCAGCTAACCATGCAGAAGCGTTGAGGCAGCAATTTCCTTTTCCCCATTCAGGAAAGCGCATAGGGCTTCCTGCATTATAGTCACACAGAGCAGCAGATGGGACCAGGTAGCGCTAGGACTCAGCACTAACATTAAGGGCTTTATTGTCATGCTGATGCCTCCATTATTTACCAGTTAATGCTGGCGTGTTGCTATTTCTGTTGGGCACATTTTTTTCTCCTTTGCTCGCTGGTGCCATTTTTGTGGTCATAAATGGATGCACTCCTGTTTTAAGTGTAGTGGTGCAAAAGAGGATGTAACACTCTGAATCTATAAATACAGGGAGAAATTCACCACCTATTGAGACTGCCTTATACTATGCATGCAGGAGGAATAAGACAGTATTAATTAAGAATATTAATTCTCATGTCATGCCTCATTTCTTACAACCGGGTTTTACTATTTATCACCCTTCTGACTATAAACAGGAACTTCACTCAAGTACTAACTAGATAGAACAGTGTTCATTATTTTAATTATCGCACTATTCAGCTAGGCCATATGTGAGTTCTCTTTCTAGCTGCTCTGCCTTACCCTTTTCTTGCCAAGTAAACTCAAGTTTGCCAAGTATATTCAGCTGGAATGGAACCAAAGTCCATTATCAAGTTAAACACAATAATAAGATAGATTTCAGCTCAGCAATATTAATATTAATAAGCCTAAAGTAAAATGCTAATAATTTATAACTAATTTGTATCATTTTTTTTAACTGTAATACTCTAAGCTTTCACATGCTTGAGGCTCAGCGTGAAGGAATTGAAAATATTTACAGCTATTGTTTAATTCTATAGTTTGACCTTGTTTGACATGATAATCTCTTTAATGTTAGAGATTTACTACGAAATAAAAACATTAAACAAGCTATTATAAAGGTGAAGCAATGGATAAATCTTGTGTGTCTGCAGAAAAGCATGGTGAAACTCATTTGCATTTGTGTAAAGATTAAGACAGGATGTTATGGGGCTTCCTGAGTTACTCAATAATTCATAGAAGTGATTGAGTTATATGCTTTAAGAAGAAAACCTGAATGCTGAACTGGCAAACTGAGAGCTTAAAGGGTTAAGTAGAAGAGAGAAGAAGAAGAAGAAGAAGAAGAAGAAGAAGAAGAAGAAGAAGAAGAAGAAAAAGGAAGAACTGAGGGGGAGAAGGAAAGCGACAGGGATGGTATAAATAGAAAAACAACTAGACACTTCTGTCTTCCGCCAAATGCTTAAGAGAATTATCTCACCCGATTGTATCTAATATCATCGGAACAAAATACACATTCTGAATATGAATGCTGACTCATTTTGATCTTTCAGTTTTTATCCAGCCCTTCTTTTTTAGTTACGCTGATATCTTGATTGAATGTGTGTGTGTGTGTGTGAGAGAGAGAAAGAGGGAGAGAGAGAGAGAGAGAGAGAGAATCATCAGTGTATATTATAATCATCAGTATATACGCTACATTGCCAGACATTTATGTACACCCGATCATTTCAACAATGTTTTTAAAAACCCCATTTCATTTTTAGATTTCAGATTTAGTCCCAAATTTAAGGTCAGGACTCTTTGCACTTTACTTCCACTCCAGCCTTGGCAAATCATGTCTTAAAGGACCTCGCTTTGGACTATCCTGGACAATTTTTGAGCCCCTTAGTTCCACTGAAGAGAAATTGTAAATCTACAACATACAAAGACTTTCAATACAATCACGTCTTTAGCTTTTCTTTATGTACTGAATACACTCAGGGTCATGTGATCTGCAGTAGACAGCATTGACACCACTTGCTTTTGTGTATGCTTGAGAAATGTTCTTCTGTCAGTGGAAATATGTGAGATAATGGAATGAGGTTGCTTGAGTTGACATCACAAACACCCATACGCTAACCATATTATCTACAGCCTCCACTAAACCTCAAATGAAAAACTCCATTCGGAATAATTGTTAGTTATGTATCTGTGGTTGTATCTTTCCCTATTTAACTACTTACATGCATAATTACATATATAACTAGAATTCTGTTTCACCCTTCTTATCCTCTAAGAAATCACCTGTGCCACAATGACATTAGGACTGATAGGAAATACACTATATTGCCAAAAGTTTTGGGACACCCCTCCAAATCATTGAGTTCAGGTGTTGTTTTTCAGGATCTCTTAATGCTTCAGCTTCATACCAAGACATTTTGGACAATTTCATGCTTCAAACTTTGTGGGAACAGTTTGGGGATGACCCCTTCCTGTTCCAACATGACTGCACACCAGTGCACAAAGCAAGGTCCATAAAGACATGGATGAGTGAGTTTGGTGTGGAGGAACATGACTGGCCTGCACAGAGTCCTGACCTCAACCCCATAGAACACCTTTTTATGGGAAAATTCCCATAAACACACTCCTAAACCTTGTGGAAAGCCTTCCTAGAAGAGTTGAAGCTGTTACAGCTGCAAAGGGCGGGTCAACTCCATATTACATTCATGTGCATGTAAAGGCAGACATCCCAAAACTTTTGGCGATATTGTATATATTTATAACTGCCTATTTTCAGCTTGTAGAACAGTTGTTCCCAAACTTGTTGGGCAAACAACCCTAAATTCCAGATTGATTATATATGACATACATGTGTGCAACTTAAGACACTAAATAAATAAATAAATAGATAGATAGATAGATAGATAGATAGATAGATAGATAGATAGATAGATAGATAGATAGATAGATAGATAGATAGATAGATAGATAGTGATGGTTATGGCATTGACAGAATTCATGGTTTACAGTTTTAGCCTTGCAGGTTCCCGGGCAGAGCAAAAGATTTTTGATTGGTGTTTTCTAACCATCACAGCATTGCCTACATGTGGCGATGTCTCAGATGTGGCAAGAAGAATTTGAGGGACAGGTAAAGAGTTGTTTAATGTATTCCAATCTCACACTGGAGCTCCACATGCCTGCTGTGCTTCTGTTGCACAACTGCACCTCCAGTTTTCTCTCTCTGTTGTCTGCAAGCAGGCTCCTTTCATGTCTCTAACATACTAGGAGGACATATCCTTGGTGTTTTGTGAGAAACCAATTCTAAATGTTTCTTAATTCTGGAGAACTGCAGCGATCTTGGCATGTTTAACAGGAGTGAGAATCATCCATAGCAACCCCCTTCACTTTGATTGACAGGCATGGTAATGTCTGTAACGACATATTAGGATGACAAGGTGACAAGAATTCTCAATGAATCTTGCGATATCCTGGTGAATTGTTTGACATGTTTTGGTGACAGGAAATGCTTTTCTGAGTTCACTAAAAGCGTAAGTAATGCATGAGAGACAGGTGTATGTCCTGGGTGACCTGCTTCTTGGTGTGTTTAATAAGAAATCAGTCATGAAAATACAGCAGAATCATGATAAGGCCATGAATTTCAAGAAATGCTCATGGCAGTACAGAGGGGGCAAATGTTAGAACCATTGGGCTGAAAGAAAGACTTGGCTTTTACTTGAATTTCTAGAAATGCTGAACCACATGTCTGCTGATTTGCTAAGTGGTGGACAGTGTGTAAAAAAAAAAACACTGACCAGAGATGCAGAGGAAGTGTATGTGTGTGTGTGCAGAAGGGTAAATCACACTCCCTGCAACTGAAGAGATGATAGATGAAGATAACTCTAAAGAAAAAAATAAATTGCTGTCGCTCTAACCGTAGATACAAGCTGTTGCACAGAAAGCTCGCTAAAGGGTTCATGAGGTCAAGTATGTATAAATGTCAGAAAAAGAAAGGAAATGATAGCTGTATGACAAGGGTATTTTTTCAAATTGCATGTTTACATTAATAGGCACCCACATTAAATTTCTAATAAGCTCTGCAGAATCAGATGATTACCGAGACATACTGATTACTTTTGCTCTACAGCAGATGTCTACTTATTACTTTTTCATAGCTGCCGTATCCACAGACTTGTCATTACTCTCAGACATGCCTGAAAGGATTATTTGCTCTGAATTTAGTTTGTATGTTGTTACAAACCCACAGGCAGAGAAAATTATTAAGTTATTTTGTTATTTATCATTGTGCTGCATTTTCAGAGAGCTATGAATCAACAATATATTAAATACCTGACTGTATTTTGTCTGAACTAGGTTTCAGTCTCATTTTATGATATCAGTCAGTATCTTTTCACGCAAATCCTCAATAGTGTTTGGCTGCGGCTTTAGCGCGTTATCAGACCACTGACGCCTGCACGAATGTCAACATCCTTTGTACCATAGAGCTTGTCTCTTTCTTGCTAACCCTCAGTTATAATAGCACTCAGTTCAGCTATATTTGCATTTGTAATGCACTGAAGTGCACGGTAATGTATGAATATGAATATTGATCATTCTTTGATATTTCCTACTAAATGGTTTTAGTACCAATTTTAATTGTATCCCATTAAAAATGAAGATGTATGAAATCAGTGGTGTACTAAAGAACATTTAAGTTTAAGATGCAAGATGATCAAAATTTCCACTGACTTTACTGATTTCCTTTGAGATTGATAGCAGTTAGCATTACCAATGCCTCTCTTTTTCTCTTTAAAAACAAGAGAAGTAGCAGATGGTTGCTTTGGTGCATTTTCAGCATGATTTTCTACACTTACACTGATAAAGTGATAATACTGATGGCGCTCTATAGGTGATGTATGTGTGTGAGCTCATGGCAGCAGCTGAATTAATCATCATTACGTGCATTCAAAGCTGTCCTTTAATCCTGCTGACTCTCTAGAGTTCAGAGCTCAGCTTCAAAACCGGAATGATCATCATAATTCCATCTGCCGGTGGTTAGTGTCGGTTGTAACAACAGCAGATTGCATCCCACAAAAATTAAGAACCTAACTGACAATATATAATGTTATACTTTATATCTTCATAAATATTCATATATTGTGTTCGCAAATAAATTACAAATACAATACAGGACATTAATGGCAAATAAAGTTATCTAAAATAATAAGCCTGTACTCACTGCAGCATTATTACAGTATATTAAACTAAAAAATAATGCTATAAGACATTATAAGTGCATTAATTAACTATATACCAGAGGGCAAAAAATAGAATTTTCTTTGTGCCTGTGTTCAGCACTGAATTTCTTTATCATGTCACACTCCAGAGTGGTGGTTAATGGCTCATATAAAAGTACGCACTCAGCACTTTAAGATTTTTCATAAGTATTTATCTAGCCTACTAGGGACAATATAATTCATAGGAAAGTTCCATAAATATTTAGGGTTTATTTCACACAAATGTTTAAAGGATATCAAACCCATTTCTGCTCTCTGAGAAGCCAGTATATTCAACCAGTAAAATTCTGTGTAAGGTCAATGGGACAGAGATAAAAACATATCACACTGAATGTCCTGACTAATTTATACCAGACAATAAGATAATTAATTTGTTTACGTCGATTGAAAATATCTGAAAAATCGCTTTTCATTCTGTTGACAGAATCAAAAACCAGTATACTGGTAAAAAGTGTTGTAAAATGAAATTCTTTACGGTAATATGTTGTAATCAGTCACAGTATTGAAGCATATATTACTGTAAAATGTTTGGTAAATATGCATAATAATATCTACAAAACAAAAAATAATTCGATTCTAATAAAAAATGTGCCTAAACATATTGAACCTTTTGTTATTTAGAGAGGATTAAATAAAAAATAATAGACTTAAACCACTGCACTATAATACTGAAATAATAGAAACCTCATTCTTGATATTTAAAATATCATTGGTTTGTATTAGCAATTAAAATGTGTGCATTTTCAATTCATTTCCATTAACATTTCCATTATCACCAGCTTCTCATGCAACAAAGCTTGAAAAAATAACCTTCACTTTGCACACCTTGAACTAGTTAACCTATACACTGCTGTCCATGCACTATATATTATCATAAAGTTGATAATTAAGCGTATATTTAATGATATTTTACTGCAGCTCTTTACTATCACTAAAACAAGACCCTCAGCATTGGTGCAAAAAAGGATAAAATCCCTCAATAATTTGTTGTAATGGACTAAAACATCCCAGAATGCACCATAATATTACTATAATTTACATAATTTAGTAATCTTGAGGAACTGGAGCTCAGAATGATATTATTTTCGACCTCCAAGCATCTGAGCTGCAAAGTCAGAAAAAACATTGATTCCTACATAATGGTCTTTTATTGAAACAAGGTACCAAGGAAACTGTGATCATTTACATTTCTGGCATTTGGCAGATGCCCTTATCCCAAGTGACTTACAATTTATGTCATTTTATGCACCTGAGCAATTAATGGTTAAGGGTCTTTCTCAGAGACCCAGCAGTGGCAGCTTGGTGGACCTGGCATTTAAACTAATAACCTTCTGATCAGTAGCCCAATGCCTTAAACACTAAGCTACCACATCACTGAAATAGATTTCCTGCCTCAAACTGTGAAGTGTATTGTCAGTGTTTATTAAGCTTTCAGCTTAATACGGCAAAAAACGGCAAATATGTCCCTATATCTGTATATTGCCAAAGGTTTTGGGACACCTGCCTTTACATGCACATAAACTTTAATGACATCCCATTCTTAATCTGAGTTTAATATGGAGTTGTCCCACCCTTTGCAGCTATAACAGATTCAACTCTTCTGTGAAGGCTTTCCACAAGGTTTAGGAGTGTGTTTATGGAAATTTTTGACCTCCACACCAAACTCACTCATCCATGTCTTTATGGACCTTGCTTTGTGCACTGGTGTGCAGTCATGTTGGAACAGGAAGGGGTCATCCCCAAACTTTCTTTTATTAAAGCAGATGCCCGAAATCGGAGGCAAATCGGAGCTCGTGCACATGAGTGACCATCTTGCAGTGTGAATTACCAAAGACGCGATCGGAGCGAATCACAGATGCTTCGCCAATGAAATATTAAATATTTGGCATGCTAAATATCTGGACCTGTCAGCCACTCAAAATCGTGCAGTATGAAAGGAGTTCTGACTGAAAAATACCTCAGAGTTTACCTACAGCCAATGAGAGAGTGAGATACAGGGCAGTGGTCAGTTCGGGGAGGAGTTATAGACCACAATATCAGCAAGCATGGCTTCAATTGGGGCACAACAGTTTATAGGTTTTTATCAGGAAGAAAATGTCTTAAATATAGTTACATCAGAATAAATAAGCTTTACAATAGCATCAAACAGAAATAAAGCAAAAACATTTGCTTGACCAGCCGCATCCACAGCAGCACATTGCAAAATTTTTCATTTGGTCAATTCTGCAGAACGTACAATCCTTGTTCCCAGCACTGACCATTTGGCTCGCAAACTTTTTGCGTGGTAACAGTTCCAGTCTTGCGTGAGAACTCTGATCTCACGTGTGATCTTGCTTATTTCCTTATTATTTCTCGCGTATGAGGTTTGTGGTTGAGGTTTATGACCTTTAGCTGAATGCAGAATTATTGCAGCATCATATTAAAAAGTGACAGTACGTGTTTACAATGCAGGAATTTCAATGAAATTCATCCCAGGAACTTTACAAGATGTTATTAAACTTTTATTAACATTTTATTTGCATATTGCATTTCCATACACATGAAAGAAAGTACATTTGGAATGCAGCCTCGCTCAAGGGCCTCGCTGTGTAATGAGAGGACGTTGACGCTCGCGGTCCAGCTTCAGGGTACAGATCCTTAATAAGCAAGCTAGAGGCAACAGTGGCAATGAAAAACTCCCAGAGCTGGAATAAGAAAGGGAAATGGGAATCCACACTGAGATATTATGCATTATTGTAAGCAGTCATACAGGGGGAGAAGAACAACCAGGAAAATGTATTGAAATATACACCATAGATATAAATATAGACTGTTATGTATGTGCATGTGAATAGTAGTCCTGATATCTTCATATGGACAAGTATTTCATCTATATGGAAATTAGCACCACATTTTCTCCCAGTAATTACATCCCCATTCACTCCTAGTCATTTTCGGACCTCATGAAAACGGATGGCTCTGAAGCAGTAGCTAGCTATGGTGGATCTTTTGCACCCTGATTAATTCTACTCACTGTCCACGTCTGTCAAACCCTGGTGCACACAGAATCCTTACACAGAAACCTTTCTTCCAACATTTCTGTAGTAAGTGTTTCATTTTCAGGGACATGAAGATTATGGTTTTTTTTTTTTTGTGAACCAGCTGGATGTTTTTCCTCTACGCTTTTAACGAAGATGAGATTTAGTAACACATAAGGACACGGAGTGATGGCAAAGCTGCGTTGCTATAACATTTCTGCAAAAGACTGTTCAGTTGTTCTTAATAATTTTACAAAACTCTTTCAAAGACATGATACAGGGTGCAATAATACAGGCTTCTCTTCACAGTTGAGACCAAATACACGTACGATGGTATCCCAAAATGTTATTTCCCTTCCTGGTCATGAGTAAAGATTACTTTTACAGATGCAGCCATGGATGTTCTGGTTACAATAATGCTGCTTGAGGCATCTGTCCACATCTGCATCTCTCTCTATGACCTTCATGATTGTTTACAGTTCCAATGTTGCCATAAGCTTTCTATGCAGTTTGGTATGATTGACTAGAGAAAGTCCAGTCACTGTCAATGAAGTCAAAAATAGTGGAAAACTATTAATGCAATTATAAAATCAGGAGAGGGAAATTACAATCATACTTGAGGAGATTAAAGGGTAGATGAATTGCTACAGCACTTAAAACATACTCAAGTAAAATGTTTACCTGTTACATGTTGAATTTTTATTGTATTGTGGCATCGAACATTGCTGTAGAAACTTTATAGATGTTTATTTACATAAAAATGTACAAGGTGTACATGTATGCACAAGGATATGTACAGTTTTACTGATGTATAGCTTATTTTGAAGACCGGTGCTTTATTTGGTATCTCACTGCAAATTCTGTGCATTAGATTAGGATTGAAGAAGTATTGATTGAACGTAAGGTCATAATATCTGAAATATCAAACTGTGTTATATAATATAGGCTCATAATATCTTGAAACTCAAACCGTATTATCTTCCTCTGACTCATAATGCAAGTCCCGCTTGAGGAAAGGAACCAGAATATTTCTTCTGTGTCTGGTTTTGTTCTCTTTAGGGCTTACGTATTTTTAAAAATAAAAAAGATCCAGGGTTGAATTGAAGGACATGGGTAAAAAGAAAGAATGTGACTGTTTGTGATGGGTTTGTGAGGACAGACATGCTGCTTTAATATGCTGCGGTTGTAGAATAGCAATGTAGTATTGGGAGAGCTGGAGAGGAAGAGAAAGATTCATATTGTGTGGTGTGTGTGTGTGTGTGTGTGTGTGTAAGAGAGAGCGCATATTGGGAGCGGCCAATCCCTCACACTGCTGCAGACACTCAGCATCTCTCTACGCCAATCCACTCTCATCCTCTCTCCTCCTTCACCATTCCCTCATATTCATTCACTTGCTTTCTCTCTTCCCTCCCTTTCTTCATTTGTTTCTTTCAGTCCTTTTCTCTTTCGTCTTCTTTTCACTCTCCGTCTTTCTTTCCCTCTCACTAACACACTCACTCACTCGCTCCACGCTGGTCCAGTCTTTGTTCTTTGGAGCACTTTTTTATCTGTGTGAATGCAAAGCACCGTGTGTGTTTGTTTGAATGTGTGTGTGTTCTGGAGATGGATTAAAGTGTAAGACTGAGAGGTTCTCTGAGAGTCTCTCCAGGACCGCAGCTGTAGCAGGCAGGGTGTGTGGATCAGGACTCAGAACGGTAAGTGGGTACCGAATACTCTGACTTTCCATGTGAGCTGTTACTAATCCTCCATCATGTGTGAGGTAGCTGCAGTGTAAATATGTGCCATGGTGCAGTCTGAAAGCTTGTTCTCCTGCACAGATTTGGCTCCTGGTTGAGATTAGATCACTGTTATGTTAATGATCTATTTTTAGAATAATGTCTATTGCAGTTTCCTATTTCTGGCATGTTGTAGTCAACATTTAAGTGATTTTTCACTAATGTGTCTCACAGACAAGCCACAGATTATGATCTAACAGATTATTTCTTTTTCCATGCATTTTAAACAAATTATACAATATTATCCTTGTGAGCAAATTTTTGGGAGCAAGTCTCCAAAAACTGTGCTTGCCTACAGCTCTCTCTCTCTCTCTCTCTCTCTCTCTCTCTCTTTCCTCTTTGTCTCATTCTCTGTTTTTCTATCTTTTTGCTTGGGAGACATAAGAAGTGACTATGTACAGTATGTGAATGTGAAGCTACTTAAACGTACTTAATTTATTGACCATGTGTTTATTATTTTATATATTTAAGGAACAATAAAGGAAAACTAAAGGAAAACTGGCTTATTTTTGTCACTGAGGTTAAGTTGAGGGTTACGGTTAGGTGTAGACAAAGCACTGAAAGGTCAGTGAAGGTCCTCACAAAGATAGTGAGATAAACCTGTGTGTGTGTGTGAGTGTGTGTGTGTTTTGCTCTAGTAGCACAGCACTCTTATTAACTGTCACTGAAATACTTTCCAGAAACTGATATGCATCATCACCCACTCCAAAATAACATCACTCTAAAAGTCTTTCACTTTCTGTCACTTCTGCAATAATTACTATGTCTATCTATTTACAGTATGTAAAGCTACTGTATCAGACATATAATTCTTTGACCTGTGGGATATAGTGGTTAAAGTTTTGCCCTGTACAGGACTGGATTGTCCTTTCTTTAATCTGCCATTGTGTTCTGAAGGTCATGATTGCCAGTCAGCCTCTTTATGGTGTTTCTATTGCAGCACATATTCTTCTCTCTGGTCTCAAATGGCAGATTCAGATCCTTGAGTGGATGTATAACACATATATGAATAATATGATGGAGATCAGGCTGTTTGGATACACCTACACATTTCCTCCATAAGTCAAGAAAATCTTGTGTGGTGAAAGGTTTCGAAGCTCTCACTATGTTTATTCTTGGTAAGAATTTAGTGCAGTGACATAGGTTTGTTTGAAATTCTGTGGCATTCTATGGAAGCCTTCTCATCTCAAGTTGCAATCATTAAATAATGACTAAATTTAGTTACTAATTTTATTCGTAAGTAAGCATACTGTGTTATAATTTGACAGCTAAATATGGAGTGCAGATGGGAGACAATTTAAAGGAAAAAAACAATGGGCTGCTTCAATTTGTCACTGATTCTACGCATGTCTAGATCTGTACTGAAGAGATCTTCCAAATGATATTCCCCGAAATGTTATGTCATGTTGATGCTTGTGGTGGTGTCTATCACACCCTTCTAAAATCTCCCATAGGCATTCAGTGGGGTTGTAATCTGTTGACTATGAGGCAAAAAAACTCATACCTTATGAGTTACATCAATTTAATACTCATTAATGGCCATTGCCGCAAAGCTCACTTCCCTGTAAGCAGACCAGTGGACCTACACAATGTGTCACTGTGCTGTTGATGAAACTTTCAGGTTCATGAAGTTCCATTATATACTTTTTTGGGATACATTTTTGACACTTTTATAAGTCTATGTTTTTTTAAAAAAAAATAATCTCTACAAGCTTGAACGTTATTGAAAATTTCTAATGAGAAACTTGAAATGAACATTCTGCTCACCTCCGAAATCTAATTCACATGTTCACCTTTTCATGCTGCTCAGTAATCTTAAGATGAACCTTTTTTTAGTCCCTCTTTTTGCACTGGTAACTTGGTCTCACTGCTGTCTTTAGGGCAGTATTAGGGGAAGGAGAGGTTTGGAGATAATGAGCAGTTTGTCAGCATAGACCATTTCTTTCTGTCAACAAGCTGTCCTGCAAATGTGGTTAATATATATATATATATATATATATATATGGATCGGGCATAACATTATGGCATTATATTGTGTTGGTCCCCCTTTTGCTGCTAAAACAGCCCTGACCTGTTGAGGCATGGACTCCACTAGATCCCTGAAGGTGTGCTGTGGTATCTGGCACCAAGATATTAGTTTTGAGGTCTTAACTTACAGGACTTAAAGGACTTTCAAGACTTAAAAGAATACTTTTGATAGATACTGACCACTGCAGACCGGGAACACCCCACAAGAGCTGTAGTTTTGGAGATGCTCTGATCCAGTGGTCTAGCCATCAAAATTTGGCCCTTGTCAAACTCGCTTAAATTATTAGGCTTGCCCATTTTTCCTGCTTCTAACACATCAATTTTGAGGAGATATATATATATATATTGCTACTTTATTGCTACTTGATGTAACTGGTATTAAAGATATATTTACAGTTTTTGTCTGCTAGTAATGTAACGAATAATGTAATAGCATGAATCTAATGTAATCTAATTTAATAGCATGAAAACTGGAATGAAGTGTTTTATAAAAAGAACAGGAAGCATTTAATCTGGTTGAGTTTGTGATTGTATTCGTGAAACACTGATTTTTAAGGGAAAGCGTCAAATTTCATTTCTCTCACATGCTGACATTTGAGCAATTATGGGTAATCTGAAGGGAAAATTGTGTTTTAGGGAAATGCAGATAGGAAAAGGGAACTTCTAGACCTGTGTGTGAACTGGATTAGTTCAGGCAGAGTGAGGAACTGGTTTGTTGGTTTGTTGGCTGTACTTTCACTGAACTCTCCTACCTTAATACTTGCACCAATTCTGTAGCAATCTCTAGCATGCTTCCTCCCTCTCTCTCTCTCCTCTACTCCCCTCACCCTCTCTCTCTCTAGCTGTACGGTGACAGCAGGTTGACCTTGGGCAAGACTAAGTAGTAAACCACTGCTATCAGATCTCAGTTTCAGTAGTACTGTGTATTGATGTCCTCTATTGATCCTCACTGGCGCCATATCTCTGCACTACAGCATCTTAAAGGACAAACTCCAAGAAGACCCTGGAGTATTTTTGTCGTTGTCATTTCTTTTATCTTCAGACAGCTAGTGTATCTTGTGTATGGCTCTGCTATTTGCCGTGCACTCTGTCTGAGGTGGGAGTGCATTAGTAAATATGCACGTTAATGTTATTAGCTATGTGTTGACAGGATGGTGTTTGTTTGTGTCTGTGTTCTCAGAGTACGGACGCTTCGAGGCCAAGATTCATGACCTGAGAGAGCAGATGATGAACCACAGTATGAGCTCCGGATCAGGATCCCTCCGAACCAATCAGAAACGGTCCCTCTATGTCAGGTAAACACACACACACACACATTGCATTACATTATCAGCTTAGGTAATATCTGCTCATTATTACCTATTACACACAAACGGGTGTAAAAATATTTATTAAGCATAGGTTCAGTCAAGTGTGAAATCTGTTAGAAACACAGCATGTAGGTTTGTCTGTAGTTATGCACTCTTACCCAAATTCACTTTCGCTTATATTTTTGTACAGTTGTTTCCTCTGTGGGTGAAAGATGAATAAACCTATAGCATTGCACCTTGCTGATAATGTAGGTAACAGAGAATGGGGGGAGGAGTAGAAAGAGAGATCTTAGCTTGCTAATTGAAGATCCCACTGGGGCTCATTTACTTACTGGAGAGCAACAACCTCGTGTCCCTCATGTTGTAATAGCTCAACAAGGCTATAGATCAGCTTACGACTGCACACAAGACCTCTCTACTGTTTTCCATGTTCTAACCTTCTTATTTATTTTTCGTTGTGATGACATCACATGACACGTCTTGGCCCAAATCTGTGGTAATTTTGATAAATTGCAAGCTCCGCTGCATATCATGGAGTTTGCTTGCATTTGAATTCATTTCTGAGACTGTGAAATCGCAAAACCCAGCAGGAACTGATTAACCAGGTTTGCAGGTTTCCAGCCTTGCTAAATGTAAAAAAAAAAAAAACCCTCACAAAAAATAGCCCAAGATATGTGGCAATTGGAAAGGAAAGAAATATTATATGCACTTATTCATAGTTTGTGGTCCCAATGGGTTTCATTATTTAAATCATTGCCTACTCAGAAGAAGTCATTAATATTTCAACTGAATTAGAAATGTATGGAGTTTTCACTGATAACTTCATGACTAAGGACATTATTAGCTATGTATAAATATTTGTTGAATGGCTGATATGGATGAGTATATATTTGTCCCCATGTGCCCCTTGAAAGAGGCACCACTGGCTAAGTTTTCAACCTCAAATCTATCCATCAATCGTATCTGGCTCATAACCCAAGAATTAAATTGATCCACAAATAAGCCCTAGCCATGGGGTCTAATATTAAACCTAAACCAAGACACAAACTTGATCGCAAACCTCAACCTGAGCCTAGTCCTGGATTCTAATTAAACCTTCTGGGGACCTTCTTTTTGTTTGTTGTTGTTGATGTTGGTTTCTGCAAAAATTCTCTCATAATGCAGTGGTGAGGAACTGTATTGATACTTTGAGGACACTGCATTCCTTATGAATGCCAGCAATCTGCATATATATATATATATATATATATATATATATATATATATATATATATATATATATATATATATTCTAATTAATTAATCTAATTAATAATATCTATTCTAATTAATATAAAAGACAAAAGAAGTGTTTATGCTTCATGAAGTGCATAAATATTTTTTCCCCATTTCAATCATAAAACCAGAAATATTCATGATCTGCTTTGTTTGTTTGTTTGTTTGTTTGTTTCATTATTTATGCACTCTTTATCATCTCAAAACATAATTAACACCAGTGCATGCATGTTACCATAGGAACAGATCACCTCAATCCACTTCTCTTCTTTGCACAGATATAACTCTGTGTAGTGTGTGTGTGTGTGTGTGTGTGTGTAATATTGCAGCTATCGCAGTGTTTCAGTGCTGACAGCACTACCATATGATAGACCTCTCCACTGCATGAGTAATCCCAGAGGCTAGTGCAGTTACTGTGCTCTTACTTCATCAACACCCCAGCTGTATTCCTCTGATATCTCTGTGTATTTCCACTGGTCTCCAGATTCATTTATAGACCGATGGCCTGACAAACCAAAGTCACTTTAATTGTCTAAGGATCTGGCAACCTTTACCGTTCTTCATGTTCGCTTCACAGTTGCCATGGCAGCTACTTGCCTTTGAAAGAGAGCGTGTGTGCATGTTTCTAGAGTGTATGTGTGTAGGTCATGTGTGTACATATTATTATGTTGCTTTAGGAAGTTTTGCTCTTTACTTATATTGATAAAGTGGCATTAGAAAGCATCTTTTTGTGGGTCCCTCTAATACCCTAATCTTGCTGGTGCTAACGTAGGAGCAGAGCTTTAAGCTGGATTCTGTTTGTAATGTTAAGAGCATGAGTTAAAGAGTTAAGCTGTAACATCAAAAACGTCAGAGGTTTGTTTTGTTTTCATTTCCGTTCTGACCAATTAATATTGTATGTTAATTCTTGTTCTTTGGTAGTGAAAGGCAGTAGCATGTTTCAGTGTAACTGACTTTTTCCAGCATCAGTATATTTGTGTGTTTGGGCAAAAGACATGATTAATGGCTTGTCTTCATGAGTTCATTTGAAGCTTGGGTAGACTGATTAAAATGTTCCGAGTGTAGCTCATGCACTTTGATGCTGTGTGATGAGCCAAGTGAACATGATGAATGTATTACAGCCCAAATCCAAAGCCCAAATCCAGGCCCCGCCCACCAGTGGTCTGGAAAGTCACATAGAAGAGTTTCTAGCTTTCTGTTTCTAGCTTTCTTTTTTCTTAGGGGCATCTATGCTGTCATTTAACCTTAAGGCTTTGAACCAAATAGTAGAGGATCCACTTCGTGTGCTTGCTGGAAGCTGGAAGTGTGTAGTGCTGTTGCATCACATTCTGGAAAAAACAAAACATTAGAAACGTGTGACTAAATCGAACATATCTTTGTTCAGCAAATTTCAGCACTGATTACATTCTCAAACAGATATTTGAACAGTCACTACTATAGAATCTGCCATTTACCGCTTTACTGGTGTGTGTGTGTGTGTGTGTGTGTGTGTTTATTTCTTTTATGATAAGCACAGCAGAGAACTATGATGAGAATCACAAAAATGAGTGGCCCAAGGCTCACAATTAAGAAACACTCTTAGTGATTTCGCTTCCTGTGTGTGTGTGTGGGTGTGTGTTGGATATGTGTGGGGATAACGAGAGGATTATCTTTGCTATTGCAGTTCATTTCAGCTGGCAAACAAACTCAAGCCGGTCATTGTCATTTTTTTATGTTTTATCTGTGTGCGTGTGTGTGTGTGTGTGTGTGTGTATGACGAATATCCATGATCTCAGCCTTTTAACCTCTTGCAGGTGGGTTTTTTCACATACCATTCTCATTCAGAGCAGACTTACGGCCTGGGTCTGTGCTCTTCATATCCTGTACTGTATGTAATTGTTAACTGAGCCACAGACTTCATTCATTATTCTGTGGATGCAAGTTCTCCTTATCTAAATCAGGCTGAATGGGAGCCCAGAGCTTGCATAGTAACAGCTGAGTGACTCACCAGTACCAGAAGGACTAGAGCAGGAAATACATACCACATAAGGAACAACATACACACTGAGATAGGCTAGAGAATGTTGGACTTTGAGATTTGGCGATTAAAATGTCTTGGTTGTTGAACTGTAATGGCTTTGTTGTAAAATAGTTAATTGATGATTTTCTCAAGCGTGACAGGGTAATCCAGAGATCTGCTTTGTTAACTTCAGGACCCCCAGCTTACTCCTTTTACGACTCTATGACTTTTTCTAAGGAAATCATTTCAATTTATGCCAAAGTGAAAATGTAAATTTATTTTAATTCATGGTCTGTATCCATTTCTTCATTCCTCTGTGACAGCGCTGGCACTCTTGGTGAATCTGGTGATAATTTATCAAAGAATTTTAAGGATTTGCAAGGTTGGTTTTAATGGTAATGTCAGCAGACTTCGAGTTTCCAGGGAGATTTGACTGCAGTGCTGAGATTCTGCCATCGGTTCCTTTTCCTCTGTCTCAGAAACTGAAGTGAAGAAGTGAACAACAACAGAGAGAGAGTGAGACAGCTCAGAGCTGTGAGTCAAGCCACTGCAGACAAAACCTCAGTTAAACAGATTTTTATCATGCTTTCTAACCCAGGAAATCAGTTGCAGCTTCAAAAAGATAAAAGGTTTGGAAACTGAATCTGTGAAAGTTTTGCCATATCAATATATTTTCATTTAAAATTGGAAAACACAGATTAGAAATTGTCAAACTGTTAGGTTTGTGTTTGTGATCTCTTGTGGCATGTGCTTTTACACATTCAGCCATTTCTCCCAATTTGGGCTGTCATAGAGACAGACTACTGCAGACAGGGATGGTAAAGCTGACTGTGTATGTGTGTGTGTGTGTGTGTGTGTGTGTTGTCTTTCTGCAGGGCCCTGTTCGACTATGACCGGTTGAAGGACAGTGGCCTGCCCAGTCAGGGTCTTAGCTTCCGTTATGGAGACATCCTGCATGTGATTAATGCGTCAGATGATGAATGGTGGCAGGCCAGGAGAGTCACTCCAGATGGAGACAGTGAGGAAATGGGGGTCATTCCCAGCAAGAGGAGGTACACACTATTACAAACATTTCATCTTTTGCTTTAGTTTAGCATACTATTAATAATAAAAGGAAGATGGCATTGGAGATTTGTGGCCAAGCTAATTTTTTGCCAAACTGACCAGCGATCCTTTCAGCATCACCTTTATCCTTGAAGGCACATATACAGGATGATCATTTAAAGAAGCTGTCGGAATTTCACTTTTTAAATTGTCATAAGCTGTGTGTATACAAAATCAAAAAGACCATACTCAAATGGCTCATACCCCATTTTCTACTCAAATCAAAATATTTTAGTGGCGAGCCAGCCAGGAGCTTGACGGTATGCAATTAGTATGCAGTTACATTTTTTATGTATATTTCTAAAATAATTATTTTTTAATAATGTTTAAAATAAAAGATTTTCAGTAGTTGAATCTCAAATGGCTTTCTCAAATTGTACTGGATTAGTCATATTATGTATAGGCATATACTGTACTGTTTGCTCTCTCTCTCTCTCTCTCTCTCTCTCTGTCTCTATAAGGGTGGAGAGAAAAGAGCGAGCTCGACTGAAGACAGTCAAATTTAACGCAAAGCCTGGCAGCATTGACTCTAAAGGGGTAAGAACTGAATACTATCACTTCTTTTACTCTGTTTCTTACTCTCCCAGTCGTCTTTACGGAGAGAGAGGTTTATCAGTGCCAATACTTTAGGAATCTCCTGGCACGACTACTGTAAAAAAAACAATTTTACTCACTAGCCACTGTGTTAAGACTAGACCTCATCAAGTGCCATTTGATTTGAGTGAGTCAAATTAGATTTGGATTTTCAGTCAAGTCCCATCCCAGTTCAGAGGATCAGTTTTCCTCTGATATCTTTACTGGAACACTGGAACACACACACACACACACATTCATCATATGCTCTAGAATAACAGCACAGTCTATACCATTGGCAGCAGAGCAGCTGTACTCAAAGCTTCCTACAAAATCAGTCTTCTGGTTGTATTATTTTTGGCCTTTTATATTCATGAGAAAATCAAGATCAAATGTAATTTTCCATACCACAAATTGTGAATGTGGTTAATCTTGCACTGGCCATTTGAAATAAGTTGTAATCAAAGAAGAGTAATTTTCAGATGCGAAATACATTGTGGGTCAGACTATAGACCCTTGCTGCATTATGCTAAAAATATCCATAGCAACAGCTTAGGCTTAGTTACTCTTGGTTTCTCGTTTAGATTTTTTTTTTATTTTTCAGTGGCAGTAGCACTGATGGCTTTTATTGGTAGGGTTTATATATAAAATTGGCACTGAGAAATCTATTCTGGACCTTTATGGCCTGATATGCCTGCTGGCAAATGATGTGCATAATGTATTATATATATTGCATCATTTTAGTGTTTATTATCAATGTTTTCCTGTGAAACTGTGATTAAAGAAGACTATCTATCCTGTCGTTGCAAAGGCTCTGAAACTCATAAATGTGTAGGTTTACTGCTTCAGAATTGGGAGACTATGTTGAGGCTTCAAGCATAAAGTTTATATATAGTCTAAGACACTATAACACACTAAAGCAAATTTGAGCAATGCATGACACATGAACTTTAGCTTAGAGCAGGATAATGCACTGTTTAGAGAGCACATGCACATGTTTTACATAACATTAACATCTGCACAGATCAGCCTTACCTTATCCAAACACTTTTCTCCAAAATCACTTCTTATTAGATCATTACTAGAACACTAAAGGGCTGTATTTAGAGTTCGGTTAAGCATGCAGAGTGAGGATTTAATATTGAAATTCTGCATTTCACTATTCAGACCTCAGATGTAACCATAGACAACTACAGCGCTACTTAATCTTCTTTTTGCGTGTATATTGCTAATATGCTAATATAACAACATATTAGTCTTTCTGTTTGTTTATTTATTTTTAACTTGTCTCTTGCGACTATGTTACATCATATTGTCAGTGGCAGCAAAGAAAAAATGTAATCTGCATCTTCAGTCCGTATTTTCGATCCCTATTTTTTCAGCCTTAAAAGCGAATGCATGTTTTTTTAAGTCTAGATGCTGTTTAACAAAAAATCAAGAAGAAAAATTGCAATCTCAGAAATCATTTTAGTCTGAATGGGCTGCCCAGAAAATTTGTTTCTGCCCAGAAAATGAACTCTATCTATATAAACCGAATATGTTTGACTTCAACTGTATTAATATTAACGTGACCGTTGAACTCAAGTCGCCAGTGTAAGGCAGCAACTCTGAATACAGCTCTATATAGGCATAAACTGCACTCATGCTGTAGCCCATTCCAGCATATCAGTTGCGCAGTTTATGTAGCCCTACTGCTGAGTCGAGCCCCGAAGCCTCTCAACATCCTGCATGCTTGATTTCTTTATTTGAAACACTATTGAATGTTACATGTGTTTCTCAGCATGACTCTGCTCCCCTTTGCTGCATGGCTGGAAACCGGCTTCAGGCGTCTCCTGTCTGGTTCTGCGTCTGATCACGTTGCTTTGGCTTCTATTTGTTTGACTTGTCTGACAAGTCGGCCAGGGTAGAGATGCTATGGACAGCAGCGATGGTGGCAAAAACTTTTACTCAATTTAATCAGTTTGTTAAAGAGCACTGCCAGTTCACTGGTTAATAAATTATGCAACATTTACCAAGCACAGTAAAAGATCATGCATTATGCAGATGTTTTTATCAGTCTGGCCATGGCTGTTGTTTTTCCCACCTCACTTTTGGCCCATTATTGTTTTGTCAGCATGAATGTAATGCACATCAAGCCCCCTGTCTGCCCCATGCTTTTTTTCCCACACAGTCATTCAGTGAAAAACGTAGAAAGAACTCCATCTTTTCACGAAAGTTCCCTTTCTACAAGAACAAGGAGCTGGATGAGCAAGACGGCAGCGACTCAGAACGTGAGTAGCTGCACACTCATTCGCACACACGTTTAGGCACATGACTACACGCACGTTTGCGGTAGGGTGTAAGGTCTAAGAGTGTGTAGAGAACTCCAGGGATGCGAGTGTGTGCTCTGTTCGCCACTCTCTCTCTAACTTTACTGCTATGGATATTCTTTCTCTCCGTCTCCTCTCTGTGTGTCCCCTCTCTCCTCTCTCTTTGATTTTTGCCACTGTTTCTGTGGACGGCTATCTCATGTAGGACATCTCTGGAATAGGGGACGACGGGTATGGGACAAAGACGATGAGTAAGTCTCTGCAGGAATGGTCCCACCTCTTTTAATACCACAAACCACGTATATTTTTATATTTTATTTATATTTCCTTGATTAACCTTTCAATCTGAATTTGTTTCATCCTTGTAGAGATCTAATGAATTCTAGTTTTATTATCGGGCATGCCACCCTTTTAAAGTTTAACACCGCCTTAATTTCTTTCATTAGAAATTTAGGTAGGTCAAATGGATGTGTGGTCGCATGAGTCCACTCTAAATAATTTAAAAAAAAAAAATCCTGATAAATATCCCACAAAAATGCATGCCATTTTAACCCAACTGGTATTTAACCATTCTGCTGGCTCATTGCAATGACCCAACTGTGGATTTGTACTTTATATACCTGACAGTCACACCCATCATATGTGTGTGGGTGATGATTAAGGAGGCCTGGTGCACAGTCTGCATTCTAGTTCATCCTATAGAGGTGTTCACTTGGGTTAAGGTCAGAGCTCTGTGCAGACCACTTGAGTTCTTTTACGCCAACCTTAGTAAACCATGTCTTCATAGACCTTGTTCACAGGAGCTTTGTCATGCTGGAACAGGTTTGTAATATTAAAGCACACAAACATATTATGTGCTTCAAATGTTGTGCCAGTTTGTCGGCAGACCCACACGAGTGCGATGGTTCTACTTTACAACTTGCCTCTTGGTCCTCAGCCATTACAGATTAATTTCCCAATACATTTCAATGTTTGTGCACAAGGAATAAAAAGTAATAAAAAGTTTGTGCTAAGTATAGAGTCATAATCCAGTAGCGGTTTACTTTACCAGTCCACATGATGACTGATATGAGATTAGAGGGATAGAACAGCCTTGATAAGACATTCCCTAGTATTGACCTCATTTGTTAATGTTACAACCTGGAACTGAATTGGTCTTGGGATTTTTTTCATTCTGATTCATTCAGGTTCTTGGTTTTAAATGCTTCCACTGACAACTGAGAAGGATTATCCTGTTGGAAGGAACCTCTCAGATCGGAACAGGTTTCCATATACCCCTTCTTCCTGCCCTCAACCCTAAGCAAGTTCCCAGTCCCTGCTGATCAAAAGCATGGCCATAACATGCACCATGCACCTGCACCATGCACCTGATCTTTTCAGGGATATATGCAATGTTGGCTTTTTCTTTGGTCCAAGGCTAAAGATATCCTTTTTAGTCAGATTAGACCAGAAAACCATTACTACCATTATCATTTACGAACCTCTAAATTGCATTTCATATGGAATTTTTTCATTAATGGCTTTTTCCTCAACATTATTCCATAAAGCCCAACCTTGTGGAGTGTCAGCTTCTTGGTTCCTTCTTTGTCTAATGCCATCTTTACTCAGTCACTAACAATTGATGAACATTTGGAGTCCATTTTAATAATAATGGATTTAATGGTGCGCCTCAGGATGTTCAACCAACAGCCTGGTTGATGCTTTTCCATGACTTTGTCCTGGACTTGTAGAAGGCTCCTTGGTCTTTATGATTGATTTGTTTTGGTCGGTTCTCTAACAAACTCTGGGGCCTTCCTGGAACAGATGTATTTATACAGAGACCATGTGACACGCTAATTGCATGCAGGTGGACTCCATTCAAATGTGTCTTCTGGTGGTAACTAGTTGCACCAAAGGTAATTTACAACTTTTGCAGCCACGTGGGTGAAGACTTATGCAATCACAACTTTTTCATATGCAAAAATATAGAATTCCGTACATTTCAGTCTAATTTTGTGTAGATGTATGACAACCACATTTCATTTCCAAGTTGTAACACTACTAAAAGTGGGAAAAGACAGAGATTAGGTTGGAAGATGTTTTCTCTTAATATCCAATATGCACAGCAGGGAAGTGGTTACCATTACATTTTTTTCTTCTAATCATTCTTATGTTTCAGTGGGCGAATTTAGGACCACAGGCAGTCCAGCAGGAGATTTAGAGCTCCAGAAAGCTACCCTAATAACTATTTTTAAAATTGGTTCATTTCACACCACATATTATTCCTTCATGGCTTATTAGTACCATTTATGAGATAGCAGTACATGAACCTTTTCATACTTTCGTTCAAAGTACATTGCACAGAATGCTGTTATAAAAATTCAAATATAAAGGAAACACAGGTGTTGAGTAAGATAGTGTGGGTTCTGGGTATTTTCAGAGAACAGTAGAGAGGAGAGACTGTAAAGACAGGCAGTAGAAAAGGATGACAGGCATTTGTGGGGTTTACAGTGCCTATTTAGAAACCCACTCCTTCCGAGAGCACAGTCCTCTTCTCTCCTCTGTCTCTCTGATCGGATCTGGTTCAATCAGGAAATTGTTCTACTGCATGATTCTCAGCTTGAAGGGCGTGGAGCATCATCAATGGAAAATAACATGATTTTGTTAGCCTGATTACTTCCATCTTATTGCGTAGCAAATTGCCTTGTTGCTTATTTTGTGAAATAAACAGTTAGATTACATACTGGGATCCATCATCATGCCTAAACAAGTTTGCACTGCAGAAGTGAAGGGGAAGCAAATGAAAGCCATTAAAGTGTCGAAATAGTCTGGAATAAGAGGAAGACACAACGACATGGGCATCTTAAAACAGGATGTGGACTTAATTGTTCTGGTGTATGAGGGATTCATTCATCTGCTAGGAATGTTTTTGAAATAAACCAATATGTGAAACTGAAGATACTCATTAAAAGATTGCCGTATTGATTTTATTAATTCATGCCTTAATTTCTGTTGTTTCTCTGTTTTGCCTGCACACCGAAATTTTCTTCCTACTTAATTATAATTGGCATCGGGAAGTGATTATGCAGATATGAGATATTAGCAGAGCATGCCTTAGTAGAGCAGCCCAACAATACAGCAGAGTCACTGCCAGTGCAGTTCAAACATTCACAAATTCTAAATGTGAAGGTGTTAGTTTTAGCAGTATTTCTGAGTGTCCAGACACATCTAATCGTAGCACTACTTTATGCCAGTCTGCATCTCTGATTAGACGAAGAAATCTGTTTTGTGCTGTCACTGTCTGCAGACTTCAGTTTCACTGCTGATTGTGTAACACGTCTGTTATGTATTCAATTTGTGTTCACCTTTTTCATCTGAGCAGTGGATGCTAATATAATTTCGATGTGCCGCCATGCCTACTAGCATGCAATGATGTTACACATTCAGTAATCTGTTTACAGATCGCCTGAAGCTGCTGATACAGCCGCTTCCTCAAACACAATCTCATACACCATTCACGCAGATTAAGGTGTGAAAACAGACATGTGTTTTATTCTGCAGCTTAACAAGTGTCAGTTCCTCTTTCTTTCTCCCTCTCTCTCTCTCTCTCTCTCTCTTTCTATCTCTTTGTCTCTCATTTTATCTCGCTCTCTTTGTCTCTCTCTCTCTCTCGCTCTTGCACTACAGGAAGTCAAGAGGATGTGATTCTCTCCTATGAGCCTGTGATTCGGCAAGAAAGTAAGCAATGGCCTGTTTAAACCCACAGAGCATGATTAACAAACGTTGCATTGGGTGATATTGTTCTTTATTGTAAGTGCATAATAATACAGCATGATTGTTCTTTTGCACTGAAAACAGTCAACTATGCCAGACCTGTGATCATTCTGGGGCCCATGAAAGATAGAATCAACGATGATCTCATCTCTGAATTCCCAGACAAGTTTGGCTCATGTGTTCCACGTAAGTGTACATACAAAATAACACCCCCATCACCCCCCAACACACACAGACAACACTTTCCTAAAAACATTTTCTTAACTCACAACTGAGTTTTCCTTGAAGTTCTTTCTAGTCACATGATATTAGCTCTATTTTTTATGTTGAGAATATTATTGGCCCAGAAACTCTGTTCTTTATTAGGCATTATTTAGGAGCATTTATATTTGTCAGTAACTGTACATATCTGATAGGATGTGCTTCCTGTTCTCAGAAATTCTTACCCATGCATGTCTGATGCTATTTTTTTTTATTATTAAAGCGTGTATTTCAACATCCACTAATTTAACAGAGTAGTGGCTGTTGATACACTTTCCAGCAGCACACAGTTGTTGCAAAACAATCTCTTACGGCTAAATCTTTCATTCGTATGGCAGCTGTTATGTCGTGTCTTTTTCATTTATGTCCCTGTTTTGTGTGTGTGGGTTGTGGTTTGTTTTGTTTGCCTAATCATTTGCATGTGTTTCTTTTTTTAACGTAATTGTTGTTGTTCATTTTTATAATCTTCTAAAAAGCGGATAACAGTTCAGGGCAAAAGGGTAAGTGTAAAAAGAGCTCATCAATAAACAGGAAGTTTATTGATGTTTAATGTAGATAGCAGTTTTTTTCTTGTCGCTTGTAGGTAGAGGTGTGAACTTTGATTCTCCCACTAGCAGCCTCCTGTAAACACATACTCTGACATTATGCAAACCTAACGATTAACTGAGCGAGACTATAAACTATAACACAATCTACTGTGTATTTGCTGTAATGGAATTTTCGATTCTTTTAGTACTTGAATAGTGATTGCATTTACACATTGTACGTTCAGCGTAGGTGAATTTGGCCTAACATGCTTTGTTCTGATGTGATTCAGACACTACAAGAGGAAAGCGAGAGTATGAAGTCGACGGGCGAGATTATCACTTCGTCACCTCGCGAGAGCAGATGGAGAAGGACATACAAGAGCACAAGTTCATCGAGGCCGGACAATACAATGACAACCTGTATGGGACCAGCGTCCAGTCAGTTAGATACGTGGCTGAGAGGGTTAGTGTGACACAGGATGAAATTTAGCATTGCATTGCAGCAATGCATTTGCACACTAGAAAGTAATTTTTAAGGAAATAGAAACAGTGCCAAAAGTGCCATGGCAAAGTGTAAATGTTCCGGTGACATTTCGCCTGCACATAGTGCATGCATTGTTATTCTAGCATTCTTAATCTTTTATGCACTTAAAGTTCACATCTAGGCCAGTTTTAAGGTGTTCAGTTTTAAGCTGTGGTTAAGCTCAAATGTGAATGATTTCTGTGGGTTTTTTTTGTGTGCAGGGAAAGCACTGCATACTTGACGTATCAGGAAATGCCATAAAGAGGCTACAAGCAGCACAACTCTACCCCATTGCCATCTTTATAAAGCCTAAATCCATCGAATCATTACTGTAAGTGCACTCAACACTGTTGTTGTGTGAAAGTGCAGGTCATTCTGTAATCCATGTGCTATGAATTAATAAGACTCATGTCTTTCCAGGGAGATGAACAAGAGGTTGACGGACGAGCAGGCTAAGAAGACGTACGACCGGGCCATGAAGCTGGAACAAGAGTTTGGCCAGTACTTTACAGGTAACCGCTCTGCATCTGCTAAAACACTTCGGGCACTGCAGAGAGGATACAGATAAATATAACATTTTGAAAGCAGATCATATCCCTCAAGGGGAATGTGTAATATTGCACTTTCTGATTTCCGCTGATAAGAATATATAAGTCAGCAATAAACAATTCACTGTTTTTATGGTAACCACCACAACCTAACCACTGAGTAGAAAAACAGATGATGTATATATACATGTCGGCAGAATGTCACTCCAGCCACAGGTACTGCCACAGCCATGTGCATATAGAGCTCTGGAAGAAAAAATAAGAGGCCACTGCAAAATAATCAGTTTCTTTTGTTTGTTTTTCTTATAGGTTCATGTATTGGTGAGATGAACAGTTTTGTTTCAGTTTTTGTGAACTGCTGACAATATTTCTCCTAAATTCAAAATATAACTATTGTTATTTAGAGTGTATATTTAAAGGAAATGACAACACATCAGAATAACCCAAGATCATGCAGTATTTGCAGAGCTTTAATAACTCAAATATAACAAAATGCAAATAATTTGTAAACAAATTGTGTTAATGCATTGGCTAAATGACATTAAGAAATCAGTATTTGGTGAAATAACCCCGATTTGCATGTGTTTTGGCTTCATGCTCTCCACCGGTTTCTCACACTGCTGTTGGGGAACTTTATACCACTCTTTTTGCGAAAAAGCAAACAGCTCAGCTTTGCTTGATGGTTTATGACCATCCATCTTCCTGAATGATGACATTCCAGAGGTTTTCAATAGGGTTCAAATCTGGAAATTGGGCAGTGGTCTCTTTTTTTTTTCCAGAGCTGTATATATATGTGATATCAGCATGAATGAGTGTGTTTAAAGGCACAGTGTTTGCCTCTGCTGTTTTACTGAAGGAATATGTGTTACTGTCAAACTCACATTATGAATTTATTAATGTGTCATGTAAATATATTCAAAATGTATAAGTTGTCTTTATTTGTCACATATACATTACTGCACAGTGAAATTCTTTCTTCGCATATCCCATCCTTGGGGGTTGGGGTCAGAGCACAGGGTGATCATGTGCCCCTGGAGCAGGGTGGGTTGCAGGCCTTGGTCAAGGGCCCAACAGTGGCAGCTGAACCCTGATCTTCCGGTCAATGACCCAGAGCTACCACCTCACAATCCTGTTGCTGCTGTAATTCCATAATTTAAATAAATAAATTTAAATGTAAATACATTTCCATAAAATCTTTGATAATTGTGCATAATAGATCATTCAATCCACAGATTGAAATTCTGGATTCAAATGCTATTCAAATCTTTAGTATGCTTACACATTAAAAAATATAAAATAAAGTAAGGCAAACAATAAAATATTTATGATCCCATGTTATTTAGTCACCTAACATGATTCTGTGGATACACATTGCCTCTAGACCTTTGAAGTAGGAACTAGAAGTCTGTTCTAAATGTTCTAAAAATCTGGCATCCTTAATTTTCTCTTATTTTTAAAGTTTGATTTCTAATATTCTAAATGCAAACATTTGAAAAGCAAACAAACAGACAAGTAAATATCCCGAAAGTGATGGTACATGTACAACGATTTCGAACAAAATTTTAATTAGATAGAGTACATAGCTTCTTCAGTGAATTAATGCTGGGCACTGAGTAGGGAACATACACTACTCACAAAAAGTTAAGGATATTTGGATTTTGGGTGAAATTTATGGAAAATGTAAAAAGTTCACGCTACAGTGATATTATATCATGAAAGTAGGGCATTTAAGTAGAAGCATCCAGTGGTGATTTCCTCATCTCAAACAATTTATTGAAACAAAAGCCATTTTTTGTCATAATTTGTCATGTGCCCTTGACCATCAATTACAGCTTGACAACGACGTCTCATGCTGTTCACGAGTCGACTTATTGTCTGCTGAGGCATGGCATTCCCCTCTTCTTGAAGGGCGGCCCTCAGGTCATTGAGGTTCTGGGGTGCAGGGTTAAGAACCTCTACACGGCGACTCAGCTGATCCCATAGGTTTTCTATGGGGTTCAGGTCTGGAGAAAGTGCACACAACTCCATTTGAGGAACCCCAGCCTCCAGCAGCCGTTCCCTAATGATGCGACCTCGATGAGCTGGAGCATTGTCGTCCATGAAGATGAATTTAGGCCTGTGTTGTTCATGCAGGGGCACAATGACTGGATTAATGATGTTATTCAAGTAGTATTGGCTTGTCACTGTACCATTCACAAGATGTAGGGCAGTTCTGTATTGAGTAGACACACCTGCCCAGACTGTAACACCACCACAACAGTGGCTGATGCATAGCGCTCTCCTTAACGTCTCCAACATCATTGGCGGCCATCGTTTCTGCTCAACGTGAATCGACTTTCATCAGAGAACAGCACTGAGGCCCACTGGTCCCTCGTACAGCATAAATGCTCCCTGGCCTGGTGGTGTGGTCAGGTACCCTTGCAGGTCGTCTAGCACGCAGACCACGCTGATGTAAACAGTTTCGAATGGTCTGACATGACACTTGGGTGCCTCTCACATTCATCATCCGGTTCCACAGGGCACTGTTCACAATGAAGCGGTCATCAATTTGGGATGTGGCCAAAGGACGTCAACTTCTATGCCTTTCTGTGACTCTTCCAGTCTCTCTGTATCTCTGTCGCAACCTGCTGATGACACTCTGTGACACTCTAAGCTCAGTGGCCACTTCCCTCTGAGAACATCCTGTTTGAAGCCTCACAATGGTGAGGTTCTGTTGATCAATTGTTAGGTGTGGTCTTGGCCTCATGATGTCAAAATGTGAACAGCATGATGAAGAGGACTGTTTAAATACCAATTCTAATTGAACCAGAAAATTTATTGCTCAATTCATGGATCAAACACCAGTTGTGAATTTTGCCGTTAAGCACCTTGTTAGAGAACAGCAAGTTATGCAAAAAGTACTGAAACACTGAACAGTTGGACATGTGCATTCAAAAGTGTAGAGAGGGTCAAATTAAGTTCACCTGGAAAGGTTATAGTGCATTTTAGGTGCATCCTGAAATTTCACCCGAAAGCCCAATATCCTTAACTTTATATGAGTAGTGTATGTAATATGGGAGTCAACCTGCCTAACTGTTAAATACATACATACATACATAAGCTAATAGATAGATAGATAGATAGATAGATAGATAGATAGATAGATAGATAGATAGATAGATAGATAGATAGATAGATAGATAGATAGATAGATAGATAGTGAATGAAGATGAGATAAAGTTGCCGTATCTATGGTAGCATAAAAATGTTCCATTTGTCTAAATATCATCAAGAAAAGTCATAACTGTGTTTATTTTTTTACTGAGGCTTTAAGGCTTATAATTAATCTAGGATATTGCTTCCTCATGATTTTCTTTCTTTAAGTAAGCACACAATTTTCAGCTGCTTGTAGTGTTTTCTGTGGTTATAAAATTGCATGCTAATTAATTAAAATGCTAAATATTACGTTAACAATATTTGTTGAACTTGTTCTCATTAAAGAGGAAGGATAATGAGACTGTGAAAGAAATGCATTTAGCAAATTAACTTTTCCTTGTGTTTCTTTTTCTCTGTCACTCAGCGCTGGTGCAAGTAGACACTTTGGAGGATATTTACACTCAGTGTAAGATGGTAATAGAGGAGCAGTCAGGACCTTATATCTGGATTCCCTCCAAAGAGAAGCTATAAGGAACAAACTCCCATGCCAGGGACCTCTGGACTGCAAAAATTAACAAAACAAAAACAAACAAACAAACAAAAAAAACAAACAAAAAAAAAACAAAACATAGACATCATTTGTAACATATGATAAATTATTATGGTAATGTTTCTTATTGATAATTCTAGTGAATATAATTTCATTTGTTTGTTGTTTGTTTGTTTATTTGTTATGTTGCGATTTTTTTTTTTTTTTTTTTTCACTTTCAATATGAATGTTTCTGAATGTACACCACAAAGTGTTGGAGACATTTTTTTTGGCCTCGAAAACAAAGGGACTGTTTGTATATATATTGGTTAGTATTTTTCATTAAGAGAGGAAAAAAAAAAAAAAAAAAAAAGATCAGATGCATCAAAATCTACACTGGCTGTTTTCGTTCACATTAATCCCGGTTGGAGTCTGAACAGGAAGGATGGAGCAGACAGGGTCAGGACTCTTGATGATGGATGATCTCCACACCACCGCCGCCATCTTAAACGATATCAGTTTTGCTCGCTTCCTGGCCAGCCGCTGCCCTGCAGGACCCTTCTCCCCAACGTCAGCTCTCTCTGCAGCCCTGTACATCTCGGATCTATGCATTCCGTTTTTCTTTCTTTGTACACTGATTTTTGTATTTATTTTTCTCTCGTGTTGTCCACCTTTTCTTGAAGATTTTTTTCTCTCTTTCATTTCTAATTGTTCACGTAGCCATGGAACTTTCAGAAAAAGTCGAACGATGCTTTAATTTGTGTGAACTGTAAAAAAGAAAAAAAAAAAAGGGATACAGCTAGGTATAGGCACTATATAAATCAGTATATGACACTATATTTTGCTATTTATATTGATATAGGGCACAACAGAACTATTTATAAATATGTTTAACTTTGTTTAAAAAAAAAAACACTTTTGAAAAAGATTATATTGGTGTAAGATACAGTGGAGAAAATAGAAGTAGAAATGTTTGAGGGTGTAGTGCATCCTGTGTGTGAGAACTGGTCTGTGTGAGAACTGTGTGAGTGTGTACGTGGTAATGCATGGTGGTAGAAATATTTGTAGAAATGGTTATGAGTTGTGAGAACGAGTCTTCATTAAGGCTGCGTGTGTGTGTGTGTGTGTGTGTGTGTGTGGTAATGCATGATGGTGACCAATATGTTTTTCAAACTCATACTGTCTGAATGCAAAATGTGAAGCAATGAAATGCAGATGTTTAGAGTTGTCGAAATTTTTTGTTCCGGTGAAATCGTTAAAAAATAGCAGTTGAAGGAGGAACAGTTTTTTTGTGTTTCTGTGGTTGGGTGCACTTTTAAAGTCAAGTTCCTGTTTCCTGTGCCAGGCACCTCTAATAACTAATGCCCATGTCACACAGAGGCTTTAAAATGGATATGGCAGTGTGCGTGTGGGTGTGTGCATGGGTGTGTGCACGCAAAACAGCATTTACATTCAGAAAAAGGCACATGGTCCCGTACACATGTTTTGTACTCTATGTGCCTGTACCCTTCTTAGAGCTAGGAGCTTTCAAGCAGGAAGTTTAGACCACAAAGGTCAAAAGACAGAGTGTGCAGAGCAGGAAAACATATAGTTCCAGTGTTCATGCAGTGTGTTGTACAAAGGCCTGCTGATTTATTGGTCACCACTTGCCTTAAAGATGAATGATTTTTGACTGGGAGGGAATTTTTTTTACATGTTGCTCAGACCGACAGCATTTTGCTGGATTTCATTCTAATTCAAATGATGTGAGAATGCTGAGAGAATGTGAGAAAGCAGAAAGCACCACCATAATCATGGTCTATCTCCAAATCTCCGTCCTAATAGAATCAAATATGAAAACAATTTTCCCAAATGCCCTTGTTTTCATGCAACAGTAAAAATTCTAATTGTTTGTATTTTTAAGTCCTGAATACACTGGAGGAGGAACTTCATTCTTACTTTTTGTGGAAGAAAAAAAAAAAAGAAGCCTGCCAGGAGGCCATTCACTGCGGCACTAGAGACAAAGCAATAATTTGCATAATACCAATCTAAATTTGTTATTATTGTCAGAATGGAGCTGCTTGTGATTCAGATAGCCGCCAAAACAGATGACTGTCACTCCATTGTATCCAGACCTTGCGCTTTTATGTTGTCTATCGCATTATTGTATCTTGTTTCATCATCCCATTTCAAACGTTCGTCCAATATTTAGCTGATTTCCTTTCGGGATGGTTTGCAAGATGTCACCTTACAGACAGTGTGCACTGGAGAGAGGGTTCCTGCAGCACTATGGTGCTCCCTGTGTATTTCCCTTAAAACAGTCACCGTGAAAAACACCTAAAAGAAATGGAGCTGGATTTTTTTTCTCAGGGTTGCCAAATAGGGCGTAATTACTGATCAAAACCAAACCCCCCGAGGGCAACGTGTTAAAATTGGTTACAAATAAAGCCTTTTGTTTCTCTCCTGATCTTCCTTAGCACACTAAAGTACTGTACTTTAATTCAAATAGAATTACACTTTCCCCCCCTTTTCTTCTTTCATGCCTAATAATGTGCAATGTTGTAAATAATGTTCCATTAGCACTTTATTCATACTGGAAAATCAGTTCCTGCCCAGCACCTTTGTTGTTTTTTTATTATTATTATTATTATTATTATTAAAGACTCTATTTCTCTTGAAACATCTCATGCCCCCCTTCACTTCACTGTACATATAGAATTGTTTAAACATTTAAAGCACACATTATGTTATCATTGACGTATGTTCTTATAGAAACTCTTTTGTTCTTTTTGTATTTATATTTTCAAAGAAAAAAAAAATGAAAAGGAGGAACATGTCCTTTGCATCCTGTTGCAGTATGTACCCCAATTGCTTTGAAAAAAAATCACAATAAACCTTTGCTTTAGGCATATATGAAGGCACTCCACTCATGTCTACTAATGTAAATTAAAGATTTGGTGGGACTTTTCCACGCAAACTGACTAAGTGCTTTGTGTCATCACTTTGCGTGCTTTCTCTCGGTTTTTTCTTCTCACACCCCCCACTGTCTCGCTGCCCGTGCTCATAGATCACCTCTAGTTTTAAAGCACTGATCACAGATGACACTACTTACTGACGTGTTTTTTGAACACATCCCTGTTTCAAAGTACATTTTAGCTCCAAATGAGAAATTACAAACTGCAGCTAACATAGTCATTATTTTACATAGTCATTATTTTTCCTTAAATATCCCTTGAGAGAAACAGTGGGCAATTATTATGCAATCTATTAGCATACTGTATCTAAAGCAGTTCAACATTTTTATATAGTGTTTTTAACAGCAAAGCAATTCCACAAAAATCTAGATCTCACTGTGGCAAGAAAAAACTACATGAGGAAGTAACTTTGAATGAAACCAGACTTGAAAGGAACCCATTCTCATCCCATTATAGTGATTACGAGTCACGACTCTTACACAATTACATAATATAGTCTCATGTCCTAAGAAAAGCAGTCGTAAGTGTGTTAAATGAACAGGTCTTCAAAATAAGCATCAGGGTCAATTTTCTGATTTCATCTAAAGCGTTTTAGCTTTACATCACAGCTAGAGATTAAAAAATAACTTTGGGCCTCATATTAATAGGACTTTTAAAAATATCTCTAAAACCCAGAGACTTCCACTCGTCTTTTAATGATGGGACAAATTCAATATAGACATGCTTTTTAATGAAAATTTCAGCACAAACATTCTAGATATCCATCTATTAATTTTCTGTAGCGCTTATCCTACACAGGGGACACTCTGGATAGGATGCCAACCCATCACACATACACTCACACACCCATTTTCACAATTTAGAGATGCCAATCAGCATGTCTTTGGACTCGGGAAGGAAACTGGTGGACCCAACAGAAACCCCCAAAGCACAAATTGTACAAATGTATTAACTCGTCCACTAAAATCACTGCGCTGTCAATTCTCTGACCGTGATCCAGAAACTGGCAACAACAGACTATTTTAAACCAATACAAGCAAGCTGATGAATATATGTAAAATAAGCTCGGCATATAAATGAACCAACGAAGCTTTAACTGATGACACACTTTATTTAAAGTAAACATCAAAAACTCTCTGTTTAAAGAAAACAGAACAAAGTAGTATGCATTTATTCTCTCAGTGTCAAATATAATTCGTCACATTAGTTAACAAAGAAAGTTATTTACATCTAAAAGTGCAAAACGTGGTCAAGTGCCAAAACAGAACCACTTCATATTGTCGTCCTTGGAATGGAAAACATAATGTTTTGACAAAGCTGACCCACTTTAAATATTAGCCACCTACACTCTATGAAGCATTTTGATTCCATAAATAACCGATAAAGAACTTTTGACTTCCCCTTTCTCTGGAAACCTTACGTAGTATCCTGCTCATTATCTTTATATAGTGCAAGGAAATAAATGTCACTTTAAAAAAAAATTTACAGAAAGAAAGAAAGAAAGAAAAAGCATTTTGAAATGTATTATCAAAAAATCCCCCCTCCAGAAGTGAAAACATCTGGTCATGTTACAGAAATCAGTAAGTGCAGACAAACTTCCTCATGGGTACCTGGCATATTGCTTAAAATAAAAAAATTGTGTAAATATTAGGTTATATCTTAGGTTAATGCCACTTTTACAAGATGAGATTCTGATGAATAGCAAAGCAGGTCTTCCAGCACCTCTGCAATTTTGGACTAACCAAAGTTTCCAGCCTGATTTTCCCTTAACCAATATCTGATGAGAAAATCTCACAAATGTGTCAATCAGGTGATTCACTATGGTTTGACATTTGATCCTACACAGTCCCAGCATGGCTGACCTTCTCAGTACCCAGTAAGCTTTTATCAGGTTGATTGAGATATTCATTTAGAAAAACAGACTTTATCACATGCAGTGTCTTTACAAATGCAGTTGAAACCGATTTACAGATTAAACTCATGGAACATAGTAGACAAAAGAGTCTTGTAAATGAAAAGGCATTTTTGTGCCTTATTGAAAATAAAAGACTCACCATAATATTTGCAAAGTGATGCTTAAATCCAGGAATGTAGACCCAGAGAGGAGGACCTGTTGAAATGTTGAAATGACACATTTCTGTAATTTCACCTTTAAGAAAAAAAACATGGTAGTTTAAACCTGAAGGAAAAGGGAGGTGATGTGTGGTTTTGTAATCCTCAGTGCACGACATATAGTACCTCTGCCATAAGGATGGATACAAAGTTAGACAGTTAGTTAGTTAGGGTCCAGTTTCTGTGGCACCTAAACATTGTCTTGAAAAGCGTTGTAAGGCCAGCCAGGGATATGCTTCAGGTCAGTATTTGAAGAAGTCCATGTCCATTGACCATTCTACATCAGAATACCGAAATACAGTGAGTGTTCAGAGGTGTGGGAGAACCACCGCGGGTCCTTAGGCGCCATGTAGGAATCATGCACAAATGAAATGCATAAAACTTCGTCTGCAGCTGGGCAAATGAAAGTCCTATGCTGCCGAAGTGACCTATTTCCACTGGTTTGTGAAGGTCAAAAGTCACTTTACTCCGGGGTAATGACAAGAACTTCCAAGCTGTCCCACTGGGAGCACATGAGTGACAATAATACACTGACAAAAATGGGGGAAAAGAAAAAAATCTCCTACAGTAATTGTACATGCTATATGATCAGTCTTTAGAAAATTCTCTAGCTGTTACTAACAAAACAAAATAAATTATTCTTTCTTTTTTAACCAGACAAACTAGACAAACCTCTTCAAGCTTCTAAATATTCATAGAATATACGATACAAATGAAATTGGAAAGCACTCTTTTGCCTTGTTCCTCAAAATAAAAATGATGACGATTCTTCTGAGTTACTCTGAGAAACTGCAGGTCAAAGGAACCCTCTTGAGTAACATGTGCAACTCTGGTTAGGTCATGTTCGCTGTAGCTTGTTGCTCATGAGGATTGTGAGGACTGATTTTCCGTAGAACATCTGGGATGGTGGAGTAGCCAAAGTCTTCGGACTGATTGGAGTGTTTTGGCTTTATGAAGTCCTGGTAGACAGGATACACAGTCAGAATAACAGGTTCTTCCTGATGAATGGGCACAAAACATTTATCAGTCAAAATTACTGATGCAATGTAGACTTTGAATATATTCACTGAAATAATTTCTCTGAAATAATAAAGTCTCTGATTTTTAAAGTATTTTTATCCTTTTACCTGAAAAGTTGTGGGCTCGTCGTAAATGGGTTCTGTGAAAAGCAAAAGAAAGCGAGATCACTTTTTAAAGGGGCTGACTACAACAAGATACTTTATGTGTAAAAAAATAAAATAAAATTAATGGAGATATTCATACCTTGAGGTGTAGCAGTTTTTCTTTTTCTATGATCTAAAATAAAACATAAGAATCACCAGAAGAGATTACTCAGAATCAGAAACATGCACAAAGTAGGATCCTGTGCTGAAATCTGGTATTAAAATATGGTAAATAATGCCATAGTTACCATAATATTTGCAGATACAAATTAAAATGATGCACAAAACCACAAGACAGATGAATGACAATCCAACAAGGAGCAGGAGGTTGTTTGGTAGCTTTGATGAATTGTTCTGCTCACAAGCATCATCTAAAATCAAAACATAAAAAATGAAATAAAGTAATATGGTAAGTACTACAACATTTTCTTGTCAAATTCCAAATTCTCTTCAGGTATGAGTTAGCAGTATCAGTGGTACAAACAAAACCTCTATTAAGCGCTTAATGATTACTAAGTACTTAATCATCATCACCATCATTATACAATGATCAAATGCTGTTATTGTTGTTAAGTCCCCAATTACACAGATTAAGCTTGAGGCTTATTTATCATAGCTTTTTGCCTTAAAATGTGTTTTAACTTCAGTAGTTTATTACACCAGGACATGGCCATAGATTCAGTTTGAACATTGGAGGTTTGAAGTGAAGTGTAAATGAGTACACCACCTGATATTTCTCTCTGTTAATCTAGCTTTCTTTTCCGTCAAAGCTTAATGTGACTTCAGAATGTTCATATACCCGACAACAGAGCAATCCAAAATGGCACTGGGCTATCTGTCAACAGATGATGGTGCAATGCCACATCCAGTGTGAGGAACATTGTCGTTGTTGATTAAAATAAAAATTTAGCAAACTTAACTTGCTTGTTAACAAGTTATATTGATAGCCATGGCTAAATTGCAATGAATTAGCTAGCTAGCTTCAACATACATTATGTGTGTCTTTAGGCAGATCACACCATATTATCCTACATATGCTTTATTATATTTACTCTCCCTCTCTAACCAGCAATGTAAAATAGTCTACTGAGCAGTGCTTCTCTTGATCTTCAAAGCTACCTTTGCTCTCCAACTCAAAAACCCAGTAATCAAGTGCTGTGTTGCAAGGCAATAGTTGGATTTTACCAGCATGTTTAATAGAGTGGAGCTTTTAGTATTATTATTTAAGTTACTATGACAACCTCACAATTGATTCAGAATATCAGTATTGCATATACTACTTTCATCGATCATGGTATACATATTGATTCTGCACCAGGACAAATTCAGAAATATCTTACCGCTGACATTAAAGTACGCCGCTGATGTTCCGTATTCATTTGAAATTAGACAGGTGTAGTTGCCACAGTCTGAACTGTTGAAGTTGGACACCTGCATGGTCTTGTTGTTCTCAGTGAGGGAGAATCTCTGGTCATCTGGTAGTGGAAGGTCATTTCTGAACCACTGCAGCAGCTTAAAGTCGTCACTGATATCACACTTCAGGGTCAGCGATCCAGGAGAAGAAGAGACACTGATTTTTGATGCAGCTGAAATCATTGGAAATACAAAAGTATGTTTATAATAGATAAGTCAGCTGTCAAGAGTCATAATCATGTACAGTGATAGCAGTACAGGTGAAATACGGTACTCACGCTGCACAGATAATGTGATATTAAACTTTTGAATAGTATTATTTTTAAATGTGGCTTTCTCCTCATAAATGCCTTCATCTTTCTTTGTTAAAGGAAACAAAATAAGACTCATAGACTGTAAATTAAAATAAAACGTTTGGCAGGAAGGAAAGCATGTAACATTGTATGGGTTAATAGCCACACGTAGCAATTTCTTTGTTGAATTTTCAGGTGCATATTTAGTCCATTCCACTTTTTCCAAATCTGTATTGTGTCCATAGCGTCCTCGAAGCGCCACTCGCCCATGTAACACTCCAGTCACGTTCCCACCATCAACCCCTCTGTCTGCAAAACAATATTAAATGTAGCAGTGTTTCATGAATAAAAGTTATGATTTAAAGTTTTGAATGCTGGTATCATGTGCTCATCTTTTAACCTTGTATAAAAATATGTTTTTAAAGGTTAAATGATAGATGTTTACTTTAGGGCATTTACTTTTGTATGTATGTGGTATGTAAAAAATTGAGAAAACAGAAAAAATCTTACCAACAAATGTCCACAGAAGAAGCATCATGACGAAAAAGTCACCTCCTGGCATTGTAAGTGTAATCCTAAGTTGCATTCCTATAGATTTAAAGTCATTTTACTCATGAACACTAAGCGCTTTGCTAGGAAGGAATGTTCTAGTGTTAACACTGCTTACTAGAGCAGCATTGTGTGCTGACGTTTATAACCACAGTCATTGCAAAAGTGAGTTGATGTCAGCATCATGTGGTTTCACATACAGACAAATCAGATTATAAGGAAAAAAAACACAGAAGGGCATCACTGTCTGAGGGGAAAAAATCTTTATTTGCAAATATCACAGAATACAGAGACTGTTGTAGCTATACATGCATTTGGTAGAAATATTATATATACAGACATTTTCTTAATAAAAATTACAGAATGCTGAGAAGTTAAATTAACGCTGCTACCACTTGTGTTGGAAAGAGTGGGGGTGGAGTGACATGTGACCAATGGCTCTTTTATAAAGTCTGTGAATTTATATACGCGTGTGTGTGTGTGTGTGTGTGTGTGTATGTGTGTGAGAGAGAGAAAGAGAGAGAGAGAGCGAGAGAGACAATGAGAGCAAAAGAGCTAGACGGGATATGAGACAGAGAGAAAGATCACTCTAGCGTGTGTTTCTCTGCATCTGTAGTAGCGATGTGTTGAATGGACGGCACGTTGAACTTGTGTCCCTCTGCCAAATTCTTAGTGCTAAAGAAAATAAGATTGAGAAATATTCAGTTATGCCATTATAGCTGTGATGCAAAACTGGTGTTTCACATATAGACATTCAAGTCTTCGAAATTTCACAAGAAAGAAGAAGTTTATCAGATTTTTTTTTCCTACAAACATTTCCTCTGAACATTCTACAGTTGTTAGCTCTGAAGGCCATGTGACAGTGTTACTTGTGGGAAGGTCTTCATGAATAGTTATGTTACACCATTTGCAGAAATCTAATAAAGCATTGTAATGCAGACTGCATCGTAACTACAATCTGTGTTTAGGTACTTACACTTATGACTTGCACCAAAACCCACTGTAAAATGAAACAACCACACCACAAGAATAACAGCAGTGTCACTGAGAACCTGACGTAAAATTTGTACATCTATAGTTTCAGAGGTTGTTTAGGCAGCACACTGAGAAATCTTAGAGAGGAGCACAGGAAAAGCCAAAGAATTAAAACAAACCTGGGAGTTTTTGAATTCAGAATATAGTGTAAACAGGACGTGGAGAGACAGGACTCGGTTCTTGTACACTGGAATGTCCAAGATACCTATAGAAATTCATCAAAATTTTATTATAAAGCAGATACTTAAAAAGATGAAATAAAGATAGATTAACTAACCGCAAATGATGTCAACATACTCTGCCAGGTCACAGTTCATATCTGCTGTGGGGAGGTTCACCTGCGAGAGAGAGAGAGAGAGAGAGAGAGATTTCATTCATGTAAACACTCAAGTAAACAATATACATGGAATTATGTTTCACACATTAATTAAACTGTTTAAAAACCAACCTTGTCCAAAAGCTCTTCCAACTCAGGTGGCCATTCCTGCATCAGGGTATCAGTGTCTGGCATGGGTCTGAGGAAGTCATAAAGACATTATTTTCTTTCTTGAGCTACAGTTTGAAATCTCTTCGTGTGGAACAGCTGTGCCAGCTGAACCAATTTGTTGTGGTACAGTGTTTGTTCAAGCTTGTGTATCCAGTATTGTGTGTATTGTTTATAATTTATAGTGTGTTACTGCAAGCTGTAAATCACTGTGTGCTAGTGTTTGTACCTGGTGTAATGTACTGTGGCTGGAGGTTTGGAGAGATGTAGTTCATTGATGTTTTTTATCCAGTTATCTATAGCTTTCTTGTTCTTCTGTGGCTTCTCAATACTCTTCACTTTTACTTCCTATTAAAGAGATATTTATAGTGTGCGTGAAGAATGAGGACTTATCAACGTGCACTAAACAAGCTTCTTTAAATAATGCTCCTATATATATCAAACAGTTTGAAATTCATTTCTACACTGTATTACAGATGAACTGTTTGTGAGTGTGTGTGTGTGTGCCTGCACAGAGTCCTGACCTCATCCCGTGGTCAATATGGAGTTGGCCCACTCTTTGCAGCAATAACAGATTTAATTCTTCTGAGAAGGCTTTCCACAAGATTTAGGAGTGTGTTTATGGGAATTTTTGACCATTCCTCTAGAAGTGCATTTATGAGGTCAGGCACTTATGTTGGACGAGAAGGCCTGGATCACAGTCTCCACTCTAATTCATCCCAAAGGTGTTCTATCAGGTTGAGGTCAGTACTTTGTGCAGGACAGTCAAGTTCCTCCACACCAAACTCACTCATCCATGTCTTTATGGACCTTGTTTTGTGCACTGGTGTGCAGTCATGCTGGAACAGGAAGGGGTCATCCCTAAACTGTTTCCACAAAGTTGGGAGCATGAAATTGTCCAAAATGTCTTGGTATGAAGCTGAAGCATTAAGAGTTCCTTTCACTGGAACTAAGGGGGCCGAGCCCAACCCCTGAAAAACAACAATTCTATAATTTGGAGGGGTGTCCCAAAACTGGCAGAGTATATCAAATGAGATGATCAGTTCTCTATAAGATATGTTATTATAACATAGCTTTTAATGTCTGTATTTGTGTATTCTGTGTATTGTACACACTGTGCTCCATTAAACCTAGAATTCAATGATTTGGAGTGGTGTCCCAAAACATTTGGCAATATAGTGCATCTTGTCACTAGATACTTCTCTGAAAACATCTTTGTTTTTGTGAAGTAGGGCTGATGTAATTCTTCCTGGCCAATCGATCTTTTAGAATACGGAAGTCTGAGTCCTATAGGAATGCTAACATCTACAGTAATGTATTAAGATGAACGCATTAACTAGAAAAATAGACATCATGGACATCAACACTTTACAAAAGTGCTATTTGTTGACATGATTTAGTTATAACTCTTGATTAATGTTAATTTTGTTAGTTTAAAATTGAACAAGTATTTATTAAAATTAACATTAATGAATATTTATAAATAATAATGCAATCATATTTTAAAGTGTTACAGACATTACAATGACTCAATATCGATATATGCAATATATATGTGTAGGATTTAAGGGCTGATGGATGTGCACATCATCTTCAATATAGTTTTAGGTCCCAGTGCTACAGCTTGACCTGCCTTTGACTCATCACTAGAGCTATATCTCTACTTGTAGTTGAAGATAATTAATCTTAATAAATAAATAAAAAGACAGGAAGAAATAAATAAAAAAAAAACAGGTAGGCAGACAGATAGAGAATGAAAAAGTAATAAAGGTAATTTATTTTTCTTTGTGCCTTGATGAACCTAGAAATATACATGTACCTTTGAGAGACAAATGGATTTTAAAACATCCTCTTTGTACAGTGTGGGGTAAAATGCTAACATTAACTTGTTTGGAAGTTTGAGAACTTTTAATGTTTGGGGTTTCCTGACGACACTGCAATTCTTCAGAAAGTGGAGCCATGAGCCTGTGATCACACACACGCATTAATTGCATCATTAGCAAGCACTGTTGCATCATCTGCCAGTGTGTTAAGCAATATACGTGATCAGAAACGGCGAGAAACTCTGAGAAGTGAGGAGGATGCAGCAAAGATCTGATAATATTTGTAATATAAATTCCACTTGGCTCTCAAATAGGCATGATGCCTCTGCTGACCAGTCATGCATCATCTCGCTTACACAAGCGTACTCTACATTCTGATGATAATATATTATATTATAATAGTATTAATGAATATATAGTATAGTATAATATATGTCAAAAATCTGTTCAAATAAATGTAAAACCATTGTGTTAAATAATCCATTATTATTATTCAAATGTCTATGCTGCAAAACTAAACTATATACCAACGCTGAATGTTAACCAGCAGTAACATACTATGCTTGGTATACAAATAACTGCAGATTTCAACAAAATGTGTTATACTGCACTTTATTTATTTATGTCAGACTTGTATTCATTAAGCTGAATGCAAACAGTGGCTGCTGAACAGCAGTTTGTAATTATGAGCATGAGAAAAATTCACAGACTGCAAACCAAACATGTATTAATCATTATACGCTGCAAATGAAAGCAGGCAGAAATCCGCTGGAGTTAGACAGAACTAAGCTTAGCTTCATAGTAATGAAACACATGCATCAGTCTCCTATTACGTTATGTTTTACACCTGTAGATTGGTGTTCATGTCATTTGTGAAGGCTGTGTGTTCTCCAAAATATTTGTGATGGTTGAGTAGCCAGAGTCTTCAGTCTGCTCAGAATGATGGGAGGAGTCGGAGTAACAGCTTCTTCGTGATGAATGTCCACAATACACACTTTAGTCAAAATTACTGATGTAATCTAAACAATGAAACATTACCTGCTGTGTTTTAAGGCAAAAGAATGAAAATGTATGGCTTGAAATAGTTTTTTTTTTCTTTTCATATTGTATTCAGGGTAATTATTTGATTAATATTAATGTTTTGTTTTTCTGTAATGAATGTCATATTTACCATAATTTTTGCAAACGTAGATTAAACTGCTTCACAAAACAAGGAAAGTGGTACGTTTTCACAGACATCATCTAGAATAAAAAATTTAAATAAAAAAAAAGTCAAAACATGATATTTATCACAACACTGGGGTTATTCAAACTATTTATCAGGTGCATTAATTACATCAATCTAACTCTTGGTTGTCTACAAACAAAATAAGCAGACTCTGGACAAAACATGTATTAAGCACTTAATACAACAATAACAACAACAGTAACAACAATTATATTATTATTGTTGTGTTTACCCCCAGTTACACAGATTAAGGCTGGGGCAGAATTATTTGTATTAAATAAATTGTCCCTGAAGCTATTGTCTAAAACTTTAAACTTGTTTTGAGTTAAATAGTTTAAAACTCCAGGACTGAATTCAGCTTTAGCACTTTATAACAAATTCAGAATTATCTTACCGCTGACATTAAAGTACGCCGCTGATGTTCCGTATTCATTTGAAATTAGACAGGTGTAGTTGCCACAGTCTGAACTGTTGAAGTTGGACACCTGCATGGTCTTGTTGTTCTCAGTGAGGGAGAATCTCTGGTCATCTGGTAGTGGAAGGTCATTTCTGAACCACTGCAGCAGCTTAAAGTCGTCACTGATATCACACTTCAGGGTCAGCGATCCAGGAGAAGAAGAGACACTGATTTTTGATGCAGCTGAAATCATTGGAAATACGAAAGTATGTTTATAATAGATAAGTCAGCTGTCAAGAGTCGTAATCATGTACAGTGATAGCAGTACAGGTGAACTCACGCTGCACAGATAATGTGATATTGAAACGTAGAAAAGTTTGATTTTTAAATGTGGCTCTCTCCTCATAAATGCCTTCATCTTTCTTTGTTAAAGGAAACAAAATAAGACTCATAGACTGTAAATTAAAATAAAACGTTTGGCAGGAAGGAAAGCATGTAACATTGTATGGGTTAATAGCCACACGTAGCAATTTCTTTGTTGAATTTTCAGGTGCATATTTAGTCCATTCCACTTTTTCCAAATCTGTATTGTGTCCATAGCGTCCTCGAAGCGCCACTCGCCCATGTAACACTCCAGTCACGTTCCCACCATCAACCCCTCTGTCTGCAAAACAATATTAAATGTAGCAGTGTTTCATGAATAAAAGTTATGATTTAAAGTTTTGAATGCTGGTATCATGTGCTCATCTTTTAACCTTGTCTTCTTTACAGCTTAAATGTGACAGATATTATCTTTTACTTTTGTTTAAGCGTTGAAGGAATTTGAAAAACAAAGTCTTACCAACAAATGTCAGGAGAAGAAACGTCACAATAAAAAAGTCAACTTCTGCCATTGTAGAGATAATCCTAATGAACACCAAGTACTCTGGAAGGAATGAGATTTCTAGTATTAATATTAAAAAAGGTGAAGAGTTTTAAGCACAAACTGCTGCAGCAGTGCTATGTACTGACTGTTATAAGCACAGTCATTGCAGAAGTACTCTGATGTCAGGATCACATGGTTTCACACAGACAGATAAGAAACAAATATGCATGACTCTGTTTGAGGGGAAAATGTCTTTATTTTTATTACTGAATATCACACATGCTATTGGTAGTGGGATACTGTGAAAATCCTAGAGAGCAGTACAGATCCTAACTCTGAATCTTGAATTGTTTAAATGTGTTATAAAGGGTCTGTGATGTGTAAGAGCCTGTAAACTAAAATATAGTGGTTCTTTCTCACACCACAGACCCTTAACAGACTTACTACTGCAGAAAAGAAACTATTACAAAAGGACAGACACTAAACCACTGCATCCATATGACATGGAGAGACTGGATTTGATTCTTCAACACTGGAATGTCCAAGATACCTAAATTCACTTATCTGAATGAAATTACATATAAAATTAAATAATAATAATGGATAGTTATAGATAACATACACAAATGGAAGCAGGATGTGCATTTCAGGAAACATCTGCGTTGTAATATCTAAAATGTGTATTTAATGACTGCATTTGTACAGCGCTTGAACACATTTCCGTTGCTAAATCTGACATGCATCAACTTTTTCCTCAAGTTTTAAAATAGCCATTGTGCAGTTACCAGAAACCACTGTGTATGTGTTCTAAGGTTTCTACCACAGCTGTCTTGACCAGGGTGTGAAATACAACAAAAGTAGTCAACACCTCTGTGCTGGTCTTTATGCATGTCAAAGTGGAGTCTAAAATCAATTTTTAGAGGCATGTCGTGTTATCACTGGAATATACAAAATAATGTTTTCATGATCTGTACAATTAAATTTGTAAGTGTTAAATCAAGTATAACAAGTTAAATCCAGTTTTGTGACAAATAAAGATTTCAACAATATGTGCTTCACTGCCTTTTATTTAATGCCAGAATTTTGAATCTGCATTCATTAAGCTGATTGGAAATTAGCAGTTTGTAATTATGAGAATCAGCAGAATCACAGACTACATACCAAGCATGTATTAATTATTATATGCTGCAAATGAAAAGCATACAAGACAAACAGGACAGTCATAAGTTTGTTATTCACAGTGCATTTACAGACATTACAGAGAAAAAGGTTGCTTACCCCAGTGTGGGGTTACAAGGAGCTGTATTTTTAATAGACATTTGCTCATAAGCTATATTAAATTGACTATTAGAGGTGGTCTGGATTTTGGGCCTGAATTTCCAGAAGGTCCTCATCTGCAAAACCTTACCATGAACAAGAGTATCAGGACAGGATCCTTGCCCTATAATTCAGTCATAACCATTAGGGCATTTCTGACCAGAAATGACCAGTTTTCTATTTTGATACTTAACATGAATTTCAGGCATTTCTTTTAGTGTGAATGAGTAGGTCTCTCTGTAGATCAGCTTCTAAACTTCCAGACCCAGCCTTGCCCCCAGGAGGATCTGTTATCAGGGTCAGTTTATTGAAAACTCCACGGCCAAAGTAATCCGCTACCACCGAGAAGCCGTCGTTAGAACTCCTCAACTGCAAATAAAAGCGGGAAGACCTGTTTATTCCCGAAATCCATTGCCACAAAAGGAAATGTGTCATGATATATTGATTAATTGTTGCATATGTTTATATCGCTGTACCTGTCTATTAAAGAGATCATGTAGATCTCGTTTCTGCTCCTGTGCCCGTAACATGTCCATCACCTTTCTGTTTTCAGGGGTGCATGTTGGGCACTCTGTCTCACTCTCTGCATAGCTCTCAAAGCAGTGCTGATGGAAAGAGTGACCACAAAGGAAATGCACCGATGGTAACTCGAGAGGGCTATTACACATGCTGCACTTCGTCTTCTGAAAAATCTTTGCACTGTGAGGAAGAAGAAAGGGAGACAGGATGAAAATATTTCATATTAATCGTTCTAGAATAATCAAACAAACATCATGAGAGGAGGACACAATGTTTAGTCAGAATGTAATGCATGTCATTATTAGAGGTCACTAAGCCTCCTTAATACTGTTACCTGGTGCTGAGTTCCTGGATCTCTGAGCGCAAGTGTGCAGTCTCCTCACGGTACTGCTGAATCTTCCTCTCATCTTCTTCAATCTGCTTGCTCTCTCTTTGCAGTTTGTTAATCAGATAATCTTTGATCACTGACAGCGTTGCAGTCGAGTTATGGGCAAGTGTCTGCACCACTGCAAGCAAAGAAATAAAAATCAAGATAATACCTAATTAAATCAAACATTTAGTAGAATTTACATCTAAATGTTTTGCATTTAAGGGACATACAAGGTTGTGTCCTTGTAGACAGGAAAACCACATTCAGAAACCAGATGCAAAAAATAAGTACACTCTATAATTCGGTAAGATGTACAACAAATTTTCTGCTTGAATATTTTCTGCAGGAAATATTTGCCTGCTCTCCTTTACAACATTGCTTCAGTTCAATGATTCAAGGGCATTTGTTTTTTTGCAGAGCTCTTAAGATCCTGCCAGAGCATCTGAAGGTGGTTGAGGTTTGGACTTTGACCTTAATTTTCCTTAGACATTCAGATGTCGATTGGCTGGTATAATATAAACCCATTTTATATTTCGGATTATTAAATGGTCTGACACTGGACTGAATTTGCTGGAAAAGATTGGCACCTAGAAGGCTTTCTCTCTTTATAAACACTTATATTCACTTTGTTGGGCAACTATGACTATGAAAAATGAAAAACTATGGTCATTTTTTGGTCAGTTATGCCCTGTTTCAGAACTGAGGGGCGGCAAAAGTTGCGTCTCTGAGTTCATAGTGGATGTCAGTTCTTCTTGATATGATGTAGACACACACCTGAGTGCTCCAAACCATCAAGGATTTTATTGAGGTCACACTTCTTGATGTTTAAATAATCTTTATCTGGCTTCAAATTACTTTATCTTAAGGATTTTGGAAAAAGGAATGGTGTCCTTATTTTTTCTCACCTAGTTTCTGAATGTTTACTTTTTGTGGGGAAACAATTACTACATACTGAAAGCTGTTGGGTTTTTTTTGTCTTGTCATATGAGGGTATTTGTTTGTTTAAAGAAGTTGGTGAGCACCACACAACTGTTATTTAGGGCCTGTGTTCTTTCTTTTTCCCCATGGCTGTATATATAGCCACCATGCCCCCACTGCTGGGTTCCTGAGCAAGGTCTCAATTGCTCAGTTGTATTTACGGAGATAAAAAATAAGTCGCTCTGGATAAGGGTGTCTGCCAAATGCCAGAAATGTAAAGGTAAATGCCTTTAAACACCATTTGACCTGAAACCGCTGATTTCATTATGTCATAATTATACAGTTAGACACGCATCACATTTACACACGTGGACACAATTGTAGGTATTCTTCCATTAAAACTGACAAAAGTAATAATAAATAAAAATTTACTGAAAATTTGACTAATGAAAATCAGACATTGCTTTTGAATTATGGTTCAACAGAAGTATTAAAAAAAAACTAATGAATCTGGCCTGGACAAAAATGAAGGTACTCTTAACATAATATTTTGTTGCACAACCTTTTGAGGCGATCCCTGCAATCAAGCGCTTTCTGTAACTCTCTAGGAGACTTCTGCACCTGCCCACAGGTATTTTGTCCCACTCCTCGAGAGCAAACTGCTCCAGCTGTCTCAGGTTTGAAGGGTGTCTTCTCCAGACTGCATGTTTCAGCTCTTTCCACAGATGTTCAATAAGATTTAGATCAGGGCTCATAGAAGGCCACTTCAGAATAGTCCAGTGTTTTGTTCTTAGCCATTCTTGGGTGTTTTCAGCTGTGCGTTTTGGGTCAATATCCTGTTGGAGGACCTATGACCTGCGACTACGACCAAACCTTTTGACACTGAGCAGCACATTTCGCTCCAGAATGCCTTGACAGTCTTGAGATTACATTGTACCCTGCACAGATTCAAGACAACCTGTGTCTGATGCAGCAAAGCAGCCTCAGAAAATAACCGAGCCTCCTCCATGTTTACAGTCTTCTTTTCTATGTACGCAATACACAGAGCTGATGTGACTTGACAGAAAGCTTCTTATTATCTCTGGGAACATGACAGTGGCAAGTAGCACACATGACACTGAACAGACATGATGTGTGATCCGGGCCATTATACAAATCCAAACCCTGTTAGCGGGGTTGAGGAAGGGAAGCAAAGATTAAATAAAAGTCAGTCACTTGCAGGACTGAAGGAAATGAATGACCCCTATTTAAAAGTCTTTATCCAGTTCTACCATTTAGGCACAGGAAGCAGACGGTTATTCGACAGATAGAAACTGAGGTGATTTTTAAAAGGTTAAAGTCTGAATTTATTTCCTGTCTATGACTTATCCAGACATATTATTAAATTTTTTCCTCTACAAAAGGTACAATCAAGTATATTGGAACTAAATAACTTAGGTGTTAAGTATATTTATGTTTTGCTGCTTATTAAAGTGAATAAATGAATCTGTATAACGCATGTAATTACAGATATGTCAAAGAACAAGTACAAAAGTTTTGTCTCATCTGTCCCAAGGACATTCTCCCAGAAGCTTTGTGGCTTGTCAATATGCATTTTGGCAAAATCTAGTCTCGCTTTTTTATGATTTGCTTTCAACAGTGGAGTCCTCCTCGGTCATCTTCCTTTAAGTCCACTCTGGCTCAAACAGCAACGGATGGTGCAATCCGACACTGATGTACTTTGACCTCGGAGTTCACCTTTATTCTCTTCGGAAGTTGTTCTGGGTTACCAGTCGTATTAACCGATCAATTTTTCCTCTTGCAGCTACGTCCAGGGAGGTTGGCTACAGTCTTGTGGAACTTAAACCTCTGAATAATATGTGCAACTAGTCACAGGAACATCATGGAGATGGTTTTATATCCTTTATCTTTAACATGTTTGTCTATCATTTTTCTTCTAATCTCCTCATCTGTGATCCATGTTCAGTGTGGTGCAAACAAACAGCACAGTGACTACTTTTCACCCTTTAAACAGGCAGACTGACTGATTACAAGTTTGAAGACACCTGTGATGCTAACTACAGGACACACTTTAGTTTAACATGTCCCTATGGTCAAATTATTTTCAATCTTTTCTAGGGGTACCATCATTTTTGTCCAAGCCAGTTTCATTCCGCTGAACCACATTCAAAATCAATGTCCGATTTAGTCAATTTTCAGTACATTTTTATTTATTATTACTTTTGTCAGTTTCAAGTTACTTCAGTGACCTTTGTGGGGTTTTTTCTTTCTTTAATGGAAGAGTAACTACAATTTTGTCCATGTGTGTACACCTTCACAACGAGCTGAAACCATAACAGGATGTTTTGAGGTGGCATCAGGAACCCATGCAAGTTGGTAAAGCATCTGAAAATAAAGGTGCAAATCTACATTGCAGCACCCAGAGGTGTGAAAACCGAATTCCAAAGTACAGTGCCTATGCTTAGTGGAAACTTACCCAGAAGTGGTGGCATGAGGTTATTCTGATCAATGTGTTGTAGAACCTCGCTAATGTAAGCCTTGCAGTCTTCTTCTTTGCGTGCAAAGTAGCCCAAGGCCTGTTCCCACAAACACACTTCCTTATCACCATATCGCTTACATGCATCAACCACTTTAGAGTACTCCTCATTCTGCATGTGGTAGTGCATGATCTGCTGGTACCTACAGAAAGACACTGAATTATACACATCGGTAAAACTGTCTGTCGGTTCAGTCTGCCTGTGTGACCAGGTTATACATGTTATATAGTGCAGCACAATCACGAAATAACAAACAAAATAGGACTGACATTGTTGACATATTTCCCTGCCGTTTTCTCCTAATGGAAGAAAGTATTATAGTATTACTTACAGTTTGCCCTTCTCATACAGGTAGAGCACTCCCTCTTTAAAGTTGTGCATTTGGCAGAGCACCAGCGCTTTATCAAACACTGTGTTTTCACTCGTCAGCAGTGACAACGCTGCCCCCTGCAGGTCTTTCTTTTTCTGCACGAGAATAAAGAAGTTTGAGACATTTCTTAAAATCCATGCCTAATTTTTCATCAATTCTGTACCATTTGAAAATATTTACCTCATTATACAGCAGCAAAAGGTGGTTTAGCAAATATGATGGACTGTATATCAGTAATGTATTGTGTTTACCTCAGGATCCTTTTCATGCGCCCAGTCCTGCAGCCGAAGCTCGAGCAGCGTATCATACACTCCTTGAGGCGAAAATGGTTCCACCTCAATCATGTGTTCAAGGAATGCTCGTAGCTCCCGTGGATTATTAGCAAAGATAGGGATAAATTCTTCTGAATTGGCCTGAGAAACAGGAGTAAGTTGAGAGGAGAACAAGAGGGAGAACAATTTATTTCCTTAACATATTAGTCATGGAATAACCAAATATTGCTTAAATTGTTCAGAGTGGGGTCTTTGTGCAATTTTATTCTGCCCCCCCCCATCAATCCATTAACCAGTATTGTTACATGTATTGCTTGACATATTGACTGCTCACTTTAATTTTAATTAAAAATAATTTTTTAATTGAAGTTTTCCTAAATTTCCTATTCTACATTCTTCCATTCAAACTGATATTTCTTGACTGCATTTTAAAAACAAAAATCTAGTTAACATGACTGATATTGTAATGCACGTATGATATAGATAACCTGAAAATAACCAAAAATAATTTGCCCAATGATCTTAATATTTGAGTTGTTGGATTATACTCATAACATTAATCTGAGTCTTGTTTCTTAATGTGATACCTGATCAACATCCTACACTGTCTTAACATGAACTTGACTATAAACCAGTAATTCTCAGGAGAGAACACTGACCCACTGAGCAACTACAGTCTCTATGTGAAAGAGGACAAAGATCACCTTGTTCACTGCTAATTTGTCCACACTCTCCCGGTCAGTGGAGTCCTGGATGGGTTGGTAATTAGTACAAAGCCTCTTGAGGAGCACAGTGGTGCTTTCTGGAACATGGTGCATGAGAGTTTTCCCATAGTGCTTCATATTAGTCTCGGCCTGCTCGAACGGCAGTCGCCCGATATAGCGCAGAGCCTCTTGGTAGTTCTGTGCATAACAATATCATTAAAAAAAAAAAACCTTATATGAAATTAGCTTTTAATAATTTCGGATATAGACAGCATTTTAAAAGGTTGCTTTTTGAATATTTAGAAACATATTGTCTAAGATTTCATCATATACTATATATTAATTTATGCTGCATTTCACTTTATGATTTCTTCCCACTATTGCCAATTATTTATTGACACCTGACCATCATACTCATATGTACTTTTTAAGCACCCTATTCCAGAGTTAGCGCCCTTTTTCTATTACAGTCATCTTCTAGGAAGGCTTTTGTGTTAGATTTTGGAGTGTGGCTTTGTGGAGTTGTGCTTATGCAGCCACAAAAGCATTAGTGAAATCAGGTACTGAAGAGGGCCTGAGGCTCAGTCGACATTCCAGTTCATTCCAAAGCAGTTGAGGTCAAGGCTCTTATGGAGGGCACTTGACAAACAGTTTTTCTTCATGGACCTAGTTTTGTGCAGAGAAGTATTGTCATGCTTACGCTTAGTCTAGGAAAGGGTAATGTTAATGCTACAAAGAGTTTCTATATAACTGTGTTTCCAATGTTGTGGCAACAGTTATAGGAAGGACCACATATAGGTGTGATGGCCAGGTGTCCACATACCTTTGGCCATATAGGTCAAAAAACTCATTTACCTTTAAATCCTCCAGCTGAATCTTCAGGTACCACTCATGGTGGGAGTGTTTCTCTGCCAGGAACACAGCATGGCTATGGTACCCAGCCTGACGCAGCACCTTTATAGCTATCTCCACATCAAAATGCACCTCACTCTCACTGCTCTAGAGACAGAGAAATGTAGGACATAGCAGGCATTATTAACAGGTTCAAAATCCTTGAAATCCCAAAGATTTTAGGCATCAAACATTAATTTTTGGCTTTCCATGCAACCGTTTCCTCCACACCAATGTGAACTCCATGTTTTCACAAACCTTAATGAACTCCTCCAGCTTGGAGCTGTCCTTCAGTTTGGTGTAGCAGTTGAGGAGCAGCGTGGTGTGATCTGCATTGGCCAGGGACTGCCTGTGGAGGGCCTGCAGGTATGCGGTAAGGTTGTGTATTCTCTGAGCATCCAGGAACTTACGGATGACATAGGAGGGCTCCAGTTTCCCAATAGTTCTACAAAAAGAAACCATGGTTAATCATGTTTGGAGTATCACTAACTACAAGTGACCACAGTGAATTTAGGAATTATGACGGTTCTCAGTGCTCTTACCGAATATACTGTTGAATAGCTCCATCATGGTCCCCTTTGATGTACAGGTGGTCTCCATACTGTCTAAATATCTCAGAAAGACCATCATTATCCAGATGCTGGCTCTTTGCAAGGTTAATCGCCATCACAAACAGGTTCTTCTTGAACAGCATCTACATGGAAGAGGATGTGATATCGAATTAATGAATTTTCATGAACTTGCATCTACCACAACAAATGTTACTGATCGCAACGTGATTTATTAAAGTAAAGGCTATTCACAGTTTACTCTCAATATGTAGGATTTGTAACAAGGCACAATGAGTAACAAGATCAAGCTGTGCAAGTACAATGAACACACCTCTAGTTTAGTCTGGGTGTCCTTCTCTTGCAGCATAAACATCTTTCCATCTCTTGTCAGGACATAAAATGAGCCCCACTCTGCCAGGACATCAATAATATCATCAAATGCTGCACTGTAGGCGATAAACTTATTGTCCAGGTCATAAATGGTCAAGACCTGCTTTTCTGTTGGAGATAACTGTCTAGGCCCAAAGTCAGGTCTGCAGCAGAGAGTAAAAAAATATTAACATTTTTAGTATTATGTAATTCCTATGTTTCAAATAGAGAAAGGAACATTTTAAGTGCTTTTCAGTCTGCATGTGTACATTTGTGGTATTACTATAATTGTTTCAAAAACTGAAATGGATGGTAATATTGGGAAAAATCAACGTTGGTGTATATATACACAAAACCCCTACTTGTTAGGTGATTTGATGTCTCGAGAAATCAGCAGTAAGTATCCCCGGTGCCAGTGTGCCAGGATTTTATGTCCATCAAAGGCAAAGCAGGGTCCTCTTTCATCAGGTTGGTATAAATACACACAATCATCTCCTGCTACAATGAACTGCGAATCCTGAGAAGGATCCGTGAGGGCGGAGCAACGCAAAGCGCAGCCGTGGGTGTCCAGCTCCACACGAGGATACTCCTTCACAGACAAGGTGTAACACTGACAAAACAACAAAGCAAGGCAAACAGTTAATTTAGAGTAAAATAACATTTTTTCTCCTCATTTCAATTACACATTTCACAGAACAACGCAGGTAAATGAAGGGAAGAACTTTCACTTAATTAAACAACTAAGGCATACCTGTACTTTCTCAAGAGTAGCAACGAACAAGTGGGTGACTTTTCCTGCCTGGCGGAAAGCCAGACCTGTGACAGGACAGCTTCCTTCATGCAGGGTGAGTGTTTTACTGTGCCTGTCTCTAGTGATGTCACCTTTGGTCAAAACTACGCTGCCGTCTGTAAAGCCTAAAAACCACATCACATTTAAACCATAGCTTAATTATTTGCTATGTAATGTAAGATGTACAATTACAATGGCCATACCGTTACATATCAGGTAAACCTTATATATCACACATATACATGTATATGTATATATATATATATATACATATACATCACATCAAATATTCATACAGCGATCAGGCACGACATTGTGAGCAGTGAGAGGTGAAGTGAATAAGACTGGAAAAATGGGTAAGCATAAGGAATGGAGCGAGTTTGACAACGGCCAAATTGTGATGGCTAGACGACTGCATCAGAACATCTCCAAAACAGCATGTTCCCAGTCTGCAGTGGTAAGTATCTATGGTTAAAGGAAGGTACAGTGGTGAACCGGGACGGGGTCATGGGTGGGCAAAAGCTAATTGATGCACGTGGGGAGCGAAGGCAATGTTGCTCTGGAAAACCTTAGGTTGTGCCATCCATGTGGATGTTATTTTGACACGTACCACCTACCTAAGCATTGTTCCATGTACACCCTTTCATGGAAACGGTATTCCCTGATGGGTGTGGCCTCTTTCAGCAGGATAATGCGCCGTGCCACAAAGCAAAAAGGGTTCAGAAATGGTTTGTTGGGCAAAGCCTCAAGTTTAAGGTGTTGACTTGGCCTCCAAATTCCCCAGATGTCAATCCAATCGAGCATCTGTGGGATGTGCGGGACAAACAAGTCCAATCCATGAAGTCCCCATCTCACAACTTACAGGACTTAAATGATCTGCTAACATCTTGGTGCCAGATACCACAGCACACCTTCAGGGATCTAGTGGAGTCCATGCCTCAACGGGTCAGGGCTGTTGTGGCAGGTGGTCATAATGTTATGCCTATTATGCCAGAGCTATATATATATATATATATATATATATCTATATATATATATATATATATCTATATATATATATATATATATATATATATACACACACACATACACAGTATATACACAATTTTAGGCAGGTGGTCATAATGTTATACCTGATCGGTGTATATAGCACATATCCCTCACCTATAGCCAATACCAAACAGCAGTTACGTTATCAGAAACTAACATGGATGCTTTACAGGACAATTAATCTGCATCATGTTTAAGAGAAAAAAAGAGCTATATCATGCTGCAGTGCCTGATACCAGCAACTCTGACACTGGTCAGTAAGGTTCCTGAAAGACTGTACCTATGGCCATGAAATTGAGGTTCTCGTGTACACTGAGACAGGACACTTCTGCAGGTTTGTTTCCAGGAATGGCCGGAAATATACGAGTGCACAGAGGACTGCCGCTGTCTCTCTTATCCGTGTTCCACACCTTTACCTAATGCACAGGTGTGCATAAACAAACAAAAAACATGGACATGCATGTGCATCAACCACTTAAACAAACATTAAACATAAATTCATGTTGATCTTCAGTCTTCCATGGCATAAGTAAAGGATTTACCAGTGGATTAATGCCGTGTTCGTCCTGACCCACTGACACCAGGATGCTGTGTTGTTTCAGCTGGTACAGATGTGTTACACGCAGTTTATATGCCTGGAAGGAGGTCAGCTGCAACGATCGCGATAAAAACCAAATCTGACCATCCATATGTACATCAGAAGAGTTAAGAAAATCACAGAGGACATTTAACTGTTTATGAAAAAATATATTGTTAGTGTACTCTAGCTCGCAGATCACTATATGGTTAAAGATCAGGCACAATTATTTTTAAACCGAGTGTAATTAATTAGAAATAATAGGTGTCATGGATTAATCAGGAATATTTATTGTAACTGGTCCTGAACCTGCAGCAAGACGCTGGTTAGCCATAGGAAGCTATCCAGATAAACAACAAACATCAACATGGTATTAAAGGATATCTCCAAGAACAATATGTCCCCGACCTGAATCACAAGCCGATATGCCCAACGGCAAGGCAAAGTTTTTTCCATTCTCGGTCGGATCTTTCACCGTTTCTTTATCAAAAAACACAAATCGCCTCCACTGCAAGAACGCAGCCATTTTATCACCAAGCCCCAGTTCAGATCATGTGACATGGTTTGTGTCATGTGAGCAGATCCGGCTTCAGGGTCAGTGATGTCTTGAATTCATCCACGGTTTTTTTCTGCTTTGATTCAACGAATATCAAACGTCTGTGCACAGATATCAAAAGTTTGAAATAATAATAATAATAATAAGAAGAAGAAGAAGAAGAAGAAGAAGAAGAAGATATTGCGGATATTAGATGGATCCCAAAATGGACAATGGATCCCAAATAAATAACAAATTACTCTTTAATTTACAAATTAATTACTAGTTCACAAAATTTCATAATAAATTTTATATAAGACTACAACTATTGCTTTTCATTAATAATAGAGATCGAACAAAAAGCCTGATTTTCTTTTTAATAACCAAAAAACAGTGCAGTTTTTTTTTAATGTTCTGATATTTTATAAATATATATATATAGCTAGGATAATGATATTATTTTTTTAAAAAAAGAACAAAAAACATTCCAATACATACCTTTTCATTCATTTTAACGTGTCATTAATCATAAAATTTGATCATGTAATAGTTTTAAATGACATCACTGTATCTCAGTTTCATTATTTATCATTTTCATTACTTGGGAAATCAACAAATATGCCCTGAACCAGTTTGATGTAATACTAGAACCACGGGTACTCATGACTGTCTGCTTCGCCCTGATCACCCTTTGAGATATTTGCATGGTTTAAACGGCCATAACAACGTAGACTGCTCCAACTGTACTCCTACTCCAGCTGTTGTGTTTTCCTTTTTCTTTCAGGTTACAATCAGGGAAAAGTTGCCGTCATTGGCGTCATTCTGTCTCGCCATAGCACACTTTCCTTTGTCCAACAGGAGAAACACAAACTAAAACCATCTAAAGGCTTAGATTTCGAGTTTTGTAAGTGAATATACTCTCACATTAAAGTGAATGTACACATCCTGGTGTACGGAGAAAACTCTGGGCTACACAGTGGTAAGAATGAAATTTGTGTCATTAGGACAACTCCTCAAATCAAAACATTATTTGCACTGTATCACTGGGTCTTTTCAGTGAAAACAGTTAGCAGGGGATTTCTTTTTTAAATATGGTCTTTGTGAATTAAACTGCAAACTCATTGCACTGGATCAGTGTTTGGTTCAGATGTAACAGACAGAAATGCATTCATGGTCTATTCACAGTGCTAAACTATACTTGGGGGCATTTTTAAAAGGCTTTAGAAGGGAAAGGATGAAGGTCCTTCCAGTAGGCCATTCCGATTATACACCGATCAGGGATAACATTATGAGCACTGAGAGGTAAAGTGAATTACACTGATGATCTCATCATGGCACCTGTTAGTGGGTGGGATATATTAGGCAGCAAGTGAACATTTTGTCCTCAAAGTTGATGTGTTAGAAGCAGGAAAAATGGACAAGCGTAAGGATTTCAGTGAGTTTGACAAGGGCTAAATTGTGATGGCTAGACCACTGGATCAGAGCATCTCCAAAACTGCAGCTCTTGTGGGGTGTTCCCGGTCTACAGTGGTCAGTATCTATCAAACGTATCCATTTGTTCTGTAAGTCCTGTAAGTTTCCTTTAAAGTCCTGTAAGTTGCCTCCATGGGCCCCACCTCACGTCTTAGAAGAATCAAAGGATCTGCTGCTATCATCATGGTGCCAGACACCACAGCACACCTTTAGGGATCTAGTGGAGTCCATGCCTCGATGGGTCAGGTGGTCATAATGTTATGCCTGATCGGTGTACGCAGAAACACACACCTAATAATTTGTCATTGGTTCATTTTCTTTATTCTTACTCCATGTGGTTGTTGAACCATTAATATTATTACAGAATTACTGCGGAAACGTGATAAAGGTGTTACTATGACCATGTGACAGTTCTGTGCTGTAGCTACCATACAATACTACAAAAACTACATCGAGGCACCGTCTATAAACTACAAATTGTCGCATAAATAATTGGTAAGACGTTTGCGACGCTATCGGTACGCCCATTTCTTTTAACGTGGACCAATCAAATACGACTGTGTGCGCAATGCCTGACCATTCAAAATATGTTTGGCACGTGGACCAATCGGCGAAGTGGGTTTTAACACTGAAGGGGCGGGACAGGCAGCCTACCGGGTCAGCGCTTAACTCGCGGAACAGCGAGGCGTGTGGATCCAATGAGATCACGCCGCGTCCAGGGCCCGGTGGCTGCAACGAGCCGGTGACTGCTGTAAGCACTGATATCAAGACAACGCTGTGCAGCGTGACTATAAAACACCGCCGCCGCCGCATGGGTTTCACTCAATCGGCATTAATTTGACATTTTACCAGGGAGCAGTGTTTCAATCTGGGAAGTGCACGAAGAGCTTTTTCTTATTGTCCACGCTGTCAAATAAGCTTCACCTGCACCAGTTCTGATATAAAAACTTCTAGCACTCAAGGTAAGTTTCACCCCATTATATATTTAGCTTGAGCGCTATACACTTGACAATGGCTGCGTTAGCATTTGTGTACAGATCTGTTAATATAAACGTGTATATGAATATATTTCCGGTTTCCATCTTCAGATCTAGTCAGCGTTATACGATCCCAGGCTTGCTTGTGCCTTTTTTTGGTCTATGAACCCGCTAGCTAGCTAAGCGCAACCTGCTAGCTGGATTATTCCTGCTCCTCAGTTAGGTTTACATTAGATCACTCCAGCATTCGACTTCTGTCTAATAAACATTAGGTTTGTGTAATCGACTTAAAGCCTCGGGTTTTAATGTGGAGCTGTGGTGGCGCCCCTGCCTTCAGGATCCGGCTATCAGCTTTGTGTGCGTCACTATTAGACAAAGGCAACAGGACCAGAAGTTTCCACACTCCAGTGCTGACCTGGGGATGGATCTGTTCGCTTGCGTTTAGAAGTTAACAGTCAACAATCTGCCCATGCCTGTGTCTGATCACTAATACATCTCGCATCAGAGCCATATCCGTGTTAGAACGCTAAATGTGTACATTGTAATCAAGTCCACGTGTTTGAAAGGAGAATAGGGGAAGTTGCTATTTTATCCTGACCCCAGATCAGTTCTTGCATATGCATGCTTATGCATAGCATGTGCATCTTAGATCAGGTGTTTTCAGCTAGGCTGTCCAGCACAGCTTTAAGTGATTGGTTTATTAGCAGGTGTGCATGAGTTGGGAAATCAGAAATCAAGGCCTGAACCGGATGATGTAATGACAGAACCATGGGTACTCATGACTGACTGCGTCACTATGATCACCATTTTGAGTTATTTGCGTGGCTTAAGCGAACATGACATAGACTGCTCGAGCTGTACTGAAGACTAATAGCTGTTCTGTTTTCCTTTTTCTTTCAGGTTACAATGAGGGAAAAGCTGGCGTTATTGGCGTTGGTTTGCCTCGCCATAGCACTCCTTCCTTCTCCAACAGGTGAAGCACAAACTACAACCATCTGAGGCTTAGATTTGTCACCAGAATGAAAGATCTCATGCTAGAAAACAAACTCCAATTGGTCACAAGCTATATTACAAGATTCTGGATGTTTGCGATCATAATAATTGCTGTGCATACACTGTTATAGCTTACTTGTTCAATAAAATTAAACAGGGATTACCCAAGTTCTAAGATTTTGCATTTTGCTGAACTGAAAAGTCTCGTAATCATCACTCTCTTCTGTTAAACAGCTTCAGTTGCTGTGATGTCCGTAGACCTGGGAAGTGAATGGATGAAAGTAGCTATAGTTAAGCCCGGTGTGCCGATGGAAATCGCTCTGAACAAGTACGAAACCTAACGTTTTTGTTGGTAATGAAGACCTTCATCCAGCATGTTCTCCTTTTCTCGTTAAAAGTCAGTAATATATTTGTATTGTTTGTTTTCTTCAGGGAGTCCAGAAGGAAAACTCCAGTGGCTGTATGCTTAAAGGAAAATGAACGACTTTTTGGAGACGGCGCTATAGGAGTGGTGAGTCCATTTGGGACAGTTTTTGAAAAGCATTTCTAAGTTTAAATCCAGTCGAACAGTGAATTTCAATGTGTACTCATTTCAGTCGGTGAAAAATCCCAAAGTGGTGTACAGGTATCTCCAGAGCCTCTTGGGAAAGACTGCAGATAACCTACAGGTTGAGCAGTATCAGAAACACTTTCCTGAACACCAGCTACTCCAAGAAGAGAAGAGGGGAACAGTGTATTTCAAATACTCTGAGTGAGTAATGTCCTTCCCATTTATATGCATTGTTTGTACTGTGTTTGAATATACACTCACTGACTAAGTTTATTAGGAACAACTGCATGTTTATGAAGTTATCTAATCATTCAGTCATGTGGTAGTGGCCCAGTGCATAAAATCAAGCAGGTTCAGATCAAGAGCTTGTGTTAATGTTTATATCAGACATCAGAATGGGGGAAAGGTGTGATCTGTGAAATGGTTGTTGATGGCAGAGAGTGTATCTCTCCTGGGTTTCCTCAGTCTATAGAGTTTATACAGAAATGGCTCAAAAACAGAGAAAAACATCAAGCTTAGGCTTTTAATAAAAATAAACCTTCTTTAAATATTTTAGTCTGTGTTTTCAAAGGGCTAAATTAACCAGGGGATAGAGACAAAAACTAGGAGTAATGCCTGAGCAGTCCTTACAATGGGTCTGATGATAATCTCAATATAATTATTAAATGTTTAAAAAAATGTAAATATTAAAAATATATTTAAAATTAATATAAAATCGTATTATGTTATTGTACAGCAATATAATAGATGTGGGTGTTTTAAAAAAAATATCTGAAGCATCCTGTTTCTCCAGAAACTTTGTGTACCTTTTGCTTCTGAAGTACACTACTGCTGCTCCTTGGATATGCATTAAATAATTTTAAAAAATCCATTATGTCATTAAGCTTTTAAACAAACTATCTTCAATCAGCAAATGGAACAATGAGAAACAATAAAGTTGAAGTATTTGCAGCCTTGTTATAATGTAATGCATGTGATTAGAATACTAAATGATTGAATATAAATGTCTCATTTGAATACGAAGCAAAATGGATTTTGAACCTAGCTACTTTTAAACATGATCACTAATATGTGCCTAATAAAATCACCACTTCATTTGTGGAGTTAAGTGGATAAGTGAGATGCACCTGTGCATTCTGTGTGGAATTCCGGCACAGAATGTATTTCTGAATTTCAGAATGCATTATTGACTCATTTAAGGCACAATCCACATTCAGCCTATATTAATAGTGTTCAGAATTAAAATATTCGCAAAATAGTTCTTTTGAAAATGTTAAAAGAGCATGCTAAAAAAGTGAAAATGGCACCTTATCTTGAAACAATGGAATCTGTTGAAAGTAATCTTTCAGTATTTTGTCAGGTGTCGTCAGGTGCCTGAGCACTGAGTGTAGCTAGCTGCCTAGAAACTCGCAAACAGAAATGGGCAAAAATGTATGATCTTAAACGGTTGACTCTGCCAGCTGCTATGGTGAGATACAGACAATAAAATGGTGTTAAATTAACTAAGGGCATTCTTAGGGATGCCTGGGATGGTTAAACACTGAGTAATTATTTGGTGGACTTTTTTTTTTAATGAGCATCATTATTGTGCTGTTGTTTCTGAGCACTGATTTCTGTAATTAAATATTTATACATGGTGTATAATTGTTTATATAAAGCTGGTGGAGTATATTAATTTATCAGAATTACTCATTAAAGGAATTGATGAGTAGTCTAAATGTGTCATTTGCCCATATTGCTTCTTTTTTATTCCATAGGGAGATGCAGTATACACCAGAGGAGCTTGTGGGCATGGTGCTGAACTACTCTCGTGGCCTGGCTGAGGACTTTGCAGGTTTGCCTATTCAAATCGGATTTGTCTGTGTTTGCTTTTCTGCAAAATACTAGTGTGCCAAGCTGTGATACCGGAACCTAAGGATGGCACTTTGTACATTTGTCTTCACAGAACAACCCATTAAAGACACGGTTATCACCGTTCCAGCTTTTTTTAACCAGGCAGAACGTAGGGCAGTCCTGCGGGCTGCTCAGATTGCAGGTTTGAAGGTCCTTCAGCTTATTAATGACAATACAGCTGTAGCTTTGAACTATGGACTCTTCAGGAGGAAAGACATCAACTCAACTGCCCAGGTACCTCGAATTAAGCAAGCAAGCAGACAGGAAGGAAAACAAAAAAATTTTGGTGTTCAGTCTCTTAATGTTGTCTCCTTTTTTTTTCCCCCCTCTAAACAGAACGTGATGTTTTATGACATGGGATCAGGCAGTACAACAGCAACTATAGTCACTTACCAGACAGTAAAAACCAAAGAGACAGGCACACAGCCTCAGCTGCAGATCCGTGGAGTCGGGTTAGTGTTTCACACCATGCTGACATTTTATTGCACTAGTATTAATGTTTGCAAAGGGTTCCAATAATTGAGACTTGTGGGTTTTTTTTAGGACTATAACTAACAATTATGTATTTTTTTTCCAATTTTTGTGGATTATTACCGAATTGTGGAATCACCTCTAAGCTTTGGGATTTGCTTTCAGGATCTGGGTTTAGTGACTTGATTCACTTTGAACTGACAGAAGGACGGTGACTTGACGCAAGATGACGTTAAAATATATCTTGTCTTCACTAATAAAATGAAACTATGCAGTGTTTAGCAACACTACTAGTTAGGGAAAAAATGCAACTGAATTGACTGACATTGCTGCACAATACTGTATAATGAATAATTTTGGATTAAGAACACTCTTATTAAATTTGAGACAATGCTCATTTTCAGCTCAGTGAATAATCATTCAAACTGCTAACATTTTTGACTAAAGAAGCACTGGATAACATGGGTTGGTTAATATGCTGGTTTCAATTTGGCAGACACATAGAGTGGGGAGTAATAAAAGTCATGTAACTGATTTAATGTACAGTACATGTGCCTCTGTTGAACAGTATTGTTGTCTTCTCTGTTTAGATTTGATAGGACTCTTGGGGGGTTTGAAATGGAGCTGAGACTAAGGGACCATCTCGCCAAACTCTTCAATGAGCAAAAGAAATCAAAGAAAGATGTAACGGAGAACGCACGTGCCATGGCCAAGCTGCTGAAGGAGGCACAAAGACTCAAGACGGTGCTGAGCGCAAATGCTGAACATGCAGCTCAGGTACGAAGGGGTTATGCATTATTCACACGGTCAGGCATAACATTATAAGCAGTGCCAGGTGAAGTGAATAAGACTGATGATCTCCTCATCATGGCACCTGTTAGTGGGTGGAATATATATGTGGCAGCAAGTGAACATTTTGTCCTCAAAGTTGATGTGTTAGAAGCAGGAAAAATGGACAAGTGTAAGGATTTGAGCGAGTTTGACAGGGGCTAAATTGTGATGGCTAGACCACTGGATCAGAGCATCTCCAGAGCATCTGCAGCTCTTGTGGGGTGTTCCTGGTCTGCAGTGGTCAGTATCTATCAAAAGTGGTCCAAAGAAGGAACAGTGGTGTACCGGCGACAGGGTTATTGGTCAAGACTCACTGGTGCACGAAAAAGTTAATGCTGGTTCTGATAGAAAGGTGTCAGAATACAGTTTGTTGTGTTTGGGCAGAAAAGGGGGACCAACACGATATTCGGCAGGTGGTCATAATGTTATGCCTGGTATACTTATGCAGGATGCATACATAAACACACACATATTCACTTACTGTTTGCCAATAAAGAAACATCTCTGAAATTTTAGAAATCAGGGAAAACTAGTCATTTCCAATTCATTTTACTTGACATATGTACTTGATAATCAAAGGAGTAGTCTTTGAAGCTTTTTCTGCTCTCCCTTCCAGATTGAGGGGTTGATGGACGATATCGACTTTAAGGCGAAGGTGACCCGTGCCGAGTTTGAGGCTCTGTGTTCTGATCTGTTTGACCGAGTGGCAGTACCAGTGCAGCAGGCACTTGCTGTTTCTGAGATGTCTTTGGTAAGAACCTCTACATAGCATTTTTCATCAATCCAGCTACCTATCGATCCAGTGTGTGCATTTCACAGCTCATGCTTTTAATGTAAACACTTCATTTGGTGTTGCAGGATGAGATTGAACAAGTCATTCTGGTTGGAGGAGCCACTCGAGTTCCCAAAGTGCAGGAAATGCTTCTTAAAGCAACAAAAAAGTAGGTTTTCCTGGTTCATTCCTAGTTGCAGATTATATGTTCATATGGAAAAACCAATTCACGTGGCTTAATTTTAGTAAACAGCTTAACAAATTGGGATATATATTTCAACATATTTGACACCGTAAATATATTTCCCCGAAACAACATGGACTTTATTTTACTTTTTAATCTTACCTTTACATTTCCTTAGCCATATGTGAATGCCAGGCTTTGATCAAATTCTTGAATCTGCTATAGCATGAGGGACACAAGTCTAAACAATTCAGTTTATAATCACATACGGAGTATCTCCACTGCACCACATTCGGAGGTGAACAGAGTTTAAAATACTGTTAATGTATGTGTAAGAGAATGTGTTTCTTATCAGGAAAGCTGTAGTTTTTAAATCCATTTATAATAGAATTTAGCAGAAATTTACCACGTAAAGGGTTTTTCCTTAGCTGCCACTACTAACGCTAGCACAGGTTTGCTTTGTGTTTACATATGCAAAACAAAATGGCTTTTGGAAATAGTATTAAAAAATTGTTCAGTACTGTCATGTTGGAACCCATCCTATTCCGTGCAGAGATGAGCTGGGAAAGAACATAAATGCTGACGAGGCAGCAGCTATGGGTGCCGTGTACCAGGCCGCAGCTCTGAGTAAAGCATTTAAGGTCAAACCCTTCCTGATCCGAGACGCTGCCGTCTTTCCAATACAGGTAAACGAACAATGTTTTTAAATCTGATGTTGAATGATGCTTGACGGCACTTCATTGCATTTCTGATAATTACGATCTTAACATTTTCCTTGTCTCTGCTTAGGTGGAATTTAGCCGTGAAACCGACGAAGAGGAAGGCGCGAAGGGAATCAAGCACAACAAGCGCATTCTGTTTCAGAGGATGGCGCCATATCCCCAGCGTAAAGTCATCACCTTCAACCGTTACACTGATGACTTCACTTTCAACATTAACTACGGTGACCTCAGCTTCCTCAACCAAGAGGATAAGAAGTGAGTTTTTACTGCATGAGGAAGAAAAGCAATCACAACTGCATGTGCATGATCATTCAAGAAGAAAATATGAAGTCAGTATAGCAAGGACATATAACTAAATTTTGCGAAGATCTGTCTATGTAAAATTCTTCACTTATGAAGCAACTCGCCTTACAAAATGGCAACAATTGCTACATTTTAATGCTTAACAATAATGAGTTTATGAATCTGTTTTGGTTTATAGTGGTGTTTCGTATTGTACAAGACAGTGGTGAGACCGGCCGTGCTGTATGGTTCAGAGACAGTGTCACTGAGGAAGAGACAGGAGTCAGAGCTGGAGGTAGCAGAGCTGAAGATGTTGAGGTTCTCTTTGGGAGTGACACGGTTGGACAGGATTAGGAACAAGGACATCAGAGGGACAGCACATGTTGGATGTTTGGGGGACAATGTTAGGAGACCAGATTAAGATGGTTTGGACATGTCCAGAGGAGGGAGAGTGACTATATTGGTAGGAGAATGTTGGACATGGAGCTGCCAGGCAGGAGGCAAAGAGGAGGTATATGGATGTAGTAAATGAGGATATGAAGCTAGTGGGTACAAGTGTTGAGGATGCAGAAGATAGGGATAGGTGGAGAGAGATGATTCGCTGTGGCCACCCCTGAAAGAAAAAGCCGGAAGAAGAAGTGATGTTTCATATTACTACTTTTGGCTGTTGCTACGAAGATGACAATAAACATAAATTCTGTCATTTAATACTTAATAATATATTTATTACTTACTTATGTCAGTTCACTGATCAGACCAGTGAGAGTAAATAAAAAAAAAAATGTATGAAGTTTTTGAATCTTCCCTTTCCCAGTCTGGTCCAATATGTTAATACCTTAATAATAATAACACTGTGATTTCAATAGGCCACAACAGGGCATCTGATAGTTCAGTTTAGCTACTTGTGTATGATTTTTAAAATAGAAAAATCTTAGAGATCAACTAAGATCGACTAACAGTTATTTTCTATCAGGATGTTCGGCTCTGTGAACCTGACCACGGTGAAGCTGTCTGGAGTAGGAGACAGCTTTAAGAAGCACTCCGACGCCGAGTCCAAAGGCATCAAGGCGCATTTCAACATGGACGAGAGTGGTTTGCTCATTTTAGACCGGGTCAGCGCTTTCTCTCTCTCTCTCTCTTGCTCAACTTCATTCTATTATAGTTCTGATTAATGATGTTTCTGTAATAACAGTTTTATGGAGTTGTAAATACTGACAACAGGAAACATGTTGCAGGTTGAGTCTGTGTTCGAAACTGTCGTAGAGGAGAAAGAGGAAGAATCGACCCTCACTAGTAGGTTTTGATGTTTGCCCGTTTTTCTTGTCAAGTTCCCTGTTATATATGCATGTTTTACTATGTTGATACAAATATTTTCTTTGTCCTTAAAGAACTGGGAAACACGATTTCCAGCCTGTTTGGAGGTGGCAGCACAGAGCCTACTGCTAATGTGACAGAACCAGTACAGGTACAGATCAGCATTAACAACTCTTTGTGTAGACTAGTCCTCAACAGGGATGAAACAATTAGAAATCGGTCAACTTCGGTCCTGGAGAGTTTAGCTCCAACCCTAATCAAACACACCTGAACAATCTAATGAGTGTCTTCAGGATTTTAAGCCTACAGACAGGTGAGGTTTTCTTTCAGGGATGGAGCTAAAACCTGCAGGACAGCGGCTCTTCAGGACCGACCTTGCCTTCCCCCTGCACTAGCCCAGTGGGCAAGTAAACGCTTAACCCAGTCTATTTTGTCCACACACCAAAAACTTTAGATGATGGTGGATTTTGTAGCAGCAGTTTAAAAATGAGGCCCTCTAGTGGTAGACTGTAGTACTACTAATACTTTCCCCTGTAAGTCAGTAGAACACAAGCCAAGTTGGAACACACATTTCAAGTTCTGGAAATCTCCAGTAATTATATAACTTGGTCACACTGGTTTTATACAATGAATGCATTTTAAAGGAGTTATTTGATGGTAATTAAAAGGGCAAGGTAATTAACAGTTTTGACATGACAGTTGAGCCTCATTCACAACAATCACCTAAAGCTACTGACCGTTCTGCTGCCATCATTTAAGGTTGCTTATTTTTTTTTAATTTAGGTTGTTGAATATAATGTAGTTTTGACTACATTTTAGACATTTTACTTAATATTTAAGGTATAGGTAATAACGTATGTGCTGGTGAGAGGTGGACGCGTTGTCTGACTGGCCACATTTACAGCTCATGCTCCGGGTCCAGTTTTGATCTACTGCAGAGACTCTCAGTACATGGCGACTCGATTCAATTTAACCAAATTTAACCTTTTAGTGAGAATAAATGGTGCCATGTTGTCCCCTCAGTCGTCAGTCCACCCCTGTCTCAGCAGTGTAATTCAAAATCATGATGTGTTTCAGGATGAAGAGGAAGTTCCTCCTGAAGCTGGAAAAGACCAGGAAGAGACAGTAGAAAAGACTGATGAGGCTGCCCAAGAGCAATCTGAGACGGAGGAGAAAAGCCAGGGAGAGAAAAGCAAAGAAGAGCCTCAGACTGAGGAGAAGAATTCTGATGAGGGCTCTGAAAAAGAGGAGCCTCAGGTAAGCAAGCTTGATTTTATCTGTAATGATTCTTCTCTAAATATAGCGCATTCCTTTGCAAATGTCATGTACATTTAAAGAACTTCTGGTTGCTTTATTTAAAAAATGGCTTCTAAAAATACTAAATCCTTATTACACAGGCAGAGAAGGAGGCTGAGACGTCAGAAAAATCTGATGACGGAAAAGCAGACGGAGCAAAGGAGGAAGAAAAGGAGGCAGAGAAGAAACCTAAACCCCAGAAAAAGAGCAAAATCTCAGTAGACATTGGAGTGGAGCTGGAGGTTAATGATGTGCCTAATCCTAGCCTAGAAGACATCGAAGACTCCAAAAAGAAGTACGTGTTTGAAGTGTCTGTCTTGTACAAGCCAGATGGATGTTCATTGTGTGTGCCAAGGATGAGAAAGTATGTGATCATTTTTTATGATGCTCTTGATTACATGATCACCATTTCCTGCTCTTTTATATCAGGTTGCAGGATCTGACGGATCGAGATCTGGAAAAACAGGAGAGGGAGAAATCACTAAACAGCCTGGAGGCATTTGTCTTTGAGACTCAGGTATAACTTGTTGCACTCAGCTAATGATTATGGTGATGAGTATGCTGATATTTAATATCAGATCTAATAATAGAGCTTCAACGTTGTTTTCCAGTACTTTTGTACCAGGATGTTAAAAGTCTTGGATTTTATGGCCTGAATAATTTAGGGTGATTTCACTAATGAAATCTTAGCCATTTGATTTGAACCCTGTGTTGCATTTGCCTCCTTGGTGCAGTTCATTTAGGTAGGTGAGAAAATAGCAATCATGCGTTGGTGTAGACTTGCATATCTTGTCTTGAGAATGTCTTCAGATGGTCTTGGTCAATGTCCAGTTGTTTGGGGTTTTTTTGCACATATGGATGATTGTTGTGATTTCTAAATACACTAAGCATAGGCTTTTATACCTTTTTCATATTTTTGGTCAAGGAATGAAAGTCATTATGCCCTTTTTCCCATTTAATTGTATGTGGTATAAAACCAAACCAAATAGCACTGACTTTTTGTATTTTGTTATTTTAGAACAGGGTTATTATTTTATAAATGACTTTTCCCTCCTCCTTCTACAGGATAAGCTGTACCAGGATGAGTACCAGGCTGTGGTCACTGAAGAGGAGAAGGAGGCAATCTCCAGCAAACTTAGTGAGGCTTCAGCATGGTTGGATGATGAGGGCTATTCAGCAGGAACCAAAGAGCTGAAGGAGAAGCTGACTGAGCTGAAAAAGCTGTGCAAAGCCATGTTCTTTCGAGTGGATGAGAGGAAAAAGTGGCCAGACAGACTAGCAGCACTTGAAAACATGCTCAACCACTCTACCATATTCCTGAAGTGAGTGTTAGGGTGATTTTAAACAGAGCAAATCTACAATCGTATCTTTCGCTAGTATACTGCTTAAAACAATAGGTGGTGGCTGCACCTGAATTACTCCAGATGAGGATAAGGAGGATTTACAGACTCAGATTTTTGAAACTTGCTTTAACGGTCTTCAGATTTCAGTACATTAAAAAAAAAAAAGTCATCATGGTATTGCTGGGTTTGATCTGACATGATGCGATGAAACGTTTGGCTTTTATGTAATCAATTGCATTGACTTTCTCTATAGGGGTGCTAAAATGATTTCAGGAGATGACCAGATTTTTACTGAAGTTGAGCTGAAAACTTTGGAGAGAGTCATAAATGAGACCACGGTATGCAATAAGCAATATTACTCATTCCTTGTTGAAATATGAGCTTTTAAATACTTTTTATATTAAGCTTATTTGTACTCTTCTTTGTTCATGTTTATTTTATTATTGATAGACTTGGAAAAATGAAACCGTGGCTGAGCAGGAGAAGCGCTCTCCTACAGAGAAACCTGTACTGCTATCTAAAGATATTGAGGCCAAAATCTCCCTCTTGGATCGAGAGGTCACCTACCTGCTCAACAAAGCCAAGTTTGCAAAGCCAAAGCCCAAACCAAAACCTAAAGACAAGAACTCCACCAGCTCTGATGGTAAAACTAACAGCACAGACTCTGAGAAAGTCATCCCTTCCAAAGGTGTGTCCAGTAAAAGAAAAATACTGGTTGTTTGTAAGGCCTTGCATCTGTATTGTTAACTCCTTACATTTTCTGTTTCTGTTTCTACCTACTTCAAATTTGGTGCATCCTGAAAAATCTTTGTAATGTTCCAGATGGGGCTGAGGAAGTGAAACCAGCAGAGGAACCTCCCACTGAGGAGAATAAAAAAGAAGCTGAGACCGAGCAAACACTAGCACTAGAAACAGAAAAAAAAGGTAATTTTCTTATTATGTAAACCTTTAGGGTGTTACAAACTGGAACAGTGATCGAGTTCTGGTGAGGGGAATGTTTGCAAAATTTTGCTTTCGTTTCTAGAGGCTAATGGTAACTCCATACCTCAGATGGGAGATGTTTTAGACGATTATCATAGCCTGGTCACACCACACAGCTGAGCCTTATGGATATCTGATGAGGCGGATCAAATCATGTTCAAAATTTGCCAGAAGACATGATGGTGACTCCGTAGTTATATAGGAAAAGGTCATCTGGTATCATGAGAAGTGCCACATTTTGCAGAACCCAGCACTGACAGCACCATCCCGGCAGCAGTAGCATAATGTAGAGAATTACTATTGGTCTCCTGGCTGCTACTTTGTCTAATGCCCTGTATTTCCTACAGATATAGAAAGCGCTGCACATATAAAAGCTAAACCAGGCTTTGTTGACCTTTTATTACCCAATCCAAATGTGACTAGATAGATAGATAGATAGATAGATAGATAGATAGATAGATAGATAGATAGATAGATAGATAGATACTTTATTCATCCCAAAGGGAAATTCACAGCTTCCAGCAGTATCCACGAACACGGGTAATAGAGATTAAATAGGAAGGAATATAACAAAATAATACTAAAATACCATGTAAAATACATTAAAAAAAACACAAACAATCTTACAAATACAGAAATCACACTGGACTCAGATAGATACTATTTAAGGCTTTATTCATTCCCTGACAACTAACATAGAAAGAAATTTCAGATAAAAACAAGCTAGTGTGTGTTTTTAAATGATATTTGTGTAAACACGTGTTACTTTTTTTCTTTTTTTTACAGAAACGACAGGGAACAACGATGATTCACAAAACCATATAGGAGATGAATTATAACAACTGGAACATCTCATTTTTGTGTTGTCGTATTTATTGACTATGATAAAGGTTCTTTTTTGTTTTGTTTCGTTTTTTTATACCATCTGTTCTTCTCACATCACAAAGAGAATATGTCAGAGAATTTTAGGTAATGTCAGCATTTTCCTTCAATAGTTCTCCGTTTGTTAACTGTGCTCTACTGACACTGAATACATTCAACTTGAAAGTCCACGAGAAAACTGCAGTCTGCGTTAATCCCGTCTGCCTGTTTGGAACGTACACATTGCAGCATTTTCCTCAGTCTGTGTGCACTTCTTATGGGATTACACATACATAGAATGAGCTCACTCCATGTTCACGGTGTCCTGAAATACTTTAACATGTTAGTGCTGGATTGAGCAGAATGTAAATGCATTTGAGAAAAGATACAAGATGAATTTGGATCTGATTTAAGAAACTTTTCAACACCAGTGTGTCATCTAAAATTAACATTTCAGATCATTTGCATAAACAAAGGATGGCAAATATGTGAAATAGAATTCTTTTAAGGCTATTCCTTTCCTGGGCTTTTCTTATGCTTCGGTGTATATGTAAAGTAATGCAGAATTCTGTATCAGTAGAATACAATAACCAAAAAAAATGTGAACTTTTGCCCTTGTTTATATTCAGTTACTGTGTGTGTGGCTCATGTCACTTCAGTATTCAGTCTTGCATTATACACTGACTAATTGCTTCATTAGGAACACCCATACATCTGCTCCTGCGTGTAATTATCCAACCAGCCGATCATGTGGCTGCAGTGCTTAAAATCTTGTAGATATAAGCCAAAAATTTCAGTTAGGTTCAGTTTCAGTGAGCCTATACCCACTGTAGCCTCAGTTTACTGTTCTTGGCTCATCGTAATGGAACTCCAGTGTCTCCTTGGTTGTTCTAGATCCTTCTCTGCTAACAATGGTTTTAAAGAGTTATTTGGGTTATCATATGCTTCTTGTCAGCTTGGTTCACTCCAGCCATTTTCCTGCTTAAAATTTCTGCCTCTCACTGAATGAACGGTTGGTTATAAAGTTCTGCATAGAGATTTTTTTTTTTTTTTTTTTTTGTGAAAGGCCCAGATGAAGTATTCACCCTAGTCCCTGAAAGCAACAATGCCATGGTCCAAGCAACTAACTAAGTGAGCTTGAATTCCCCCGTCCCCACACTTTTGTGTAATATGAACATTAACTGAAGCTCTTGAACTGTACCTTCATGATTTTATACATTGTGCTGCTGTCACGTGATTGGCTGATTTAATAATTGCATGAATGAGCTAATATATTGGACAGTCAGTTTAAGTTAAAACTACTGATGAACACGCCAACTTTAGTTGTTGTTTTTTTTTGGACTGCACCCACTCACCCGTAAAACCAGTGAATCTCCAGGGATTCATTTGACTGCACTGACATTAAAGGAACTTGGGTTTTTTTCCCCCCTTCTTCTTCCCATGAGAGCCTTTGCTGTTCCAAGAAAGTAAAAGTGCAAATTCCTCCTTTTCATCTGTTCCCATTCTTATCACCATTCCATTGTCTTTATATTGCTGGTCTGTGGAGGAAAGAGTATATAATGTCTGGGAAAGGGATATTTTGTTTCTAAGCTGTTAATAAAATCTTTTTTAAATCTCTCTTCATGTCTTGTCATGCATTTCAATAACTGTTCTGGAATATAATATACACAGGAATGTACACATACAAGAGGTTCAGTGTCTATCCGGACAGAAAAAGTTTATCATTTTTGTAGCTCAAACATGAAGCAGCATGGTCTGTAACAGGATCATCTGTGTAGAAGATATGCAGTACATTATCACTTAATTAGGAACACTAATACTAGGTAGGACCTTCCCTTTGTTCTGCAAAACAGCTTCATGGTTTCCACCAGATGTTGGAAACATGCCTTTGAGGCTCTTTTCCATGTTGAAACAAATTCCTGCAGATTTTTCTGGTGTACCTCCATACTGTGACTTTCCTCTTCTACTGTATGCTAAATCAGTTCTATTAGATTCATACACTATTGTCAAAAGTTTTGGGTAAAACCCTCCAAATCCTTGAATTCAGGGGTTGGGCTCGGCCCTTTAGTTCCAGTGAAAGGAACTCTTAATGCTTCAGCTTCATACCAAGACATTTTGGACAATTTCATGCTCCCAACTTTGTGGGAACAGTTTGGGGATGACCCCTTCCTGTTCCAACATGACTGCACACCAGTGCACAAAGCAAGGTCCATAAAGACATGGATGAGTGAGTTTGGTGTGGAGGAACTTGAGCCCAAGCCCAACCCCAGGAAAACAACACCTGAATTCAATGATTTGGAGGAGTGTCCCAAAACTTTTGGCAAAATAGTGTATCTGGTGACTGGGAAGACCACCTTAGAACAGTGAACTCATTGTCATGTTCAAGAAAGTTTAAGACGTTTGATTTGTATGGCAGGATGCTATATCATCCTGGAAGTAGCCATTAGAAGATGGGTAAGTTGTAGTCCGGAAGGGATGCACATGGTCAGCAACAACACTTAAATAGACTAGCATTCACATGATGCTTTGTTGGTATTAACACACTCAAAGTGTTCCAAGAAAACACTTCCCATGCATTTTTGCCACCTTCACCAGCCTGGACTGTTGATACAAGGCAGGTCAGGTCCATGGATTCATTCCCTAAATGTTTTGAGTAAATTTAAGAGACTGTTGTGTGTGAAAATCCCAGGAGATCAGCAGTTATAGGAAAACTCAAGCCAATCTGGCTCAATCATGCTATGATAAAAATCACATTTCTTTCCCATTCTGGTGGTTGATGTAAACATTACCTGAAGCTGCTTGCCCATATTTGCATGCTTTTATGCATTGCACTGCTGTCACATTGGTTGCATGAATGACTAGATGAACAGATGTTTGTGGGTGAATACAATACATATTACATATGAAAAATAAGATACCTTGATGTATGTAGACAATAATTGTGACACAATATAAAGGCCTGAGGGGGAAAAAGCCTCTCTCTTTATTAATACCTCAAATCCAGACTGAATGCAGCAAACGCTTTTGTATATCTTTTGTAAAGCTTTTTGTTTTTCGTACACAGTCAAAAAAATGTAATCTAATTCCAAACTGAATTAAAAAGAATAAAAGTGTCCTTCATTTCTAAACAACTGAACCTAGGAAAGTCCCTCAAGTTTGTCCACATCACCCCACTCCTGTGCCTCTTTGTCCTGGCTTGCTGTAGCTGCCTGCATGAGATTTAAAACATTTCTCCTAACAGGATTTCAACTTGACAGTATCATTAGACCTTTATTTGTGCTAGCATAAGGAAATGTTTTTCACTGAGACTACAGAACATGAAGGTGCTCTGGTTAAGGGTGTTTGCCTGTTTTTTTTCTTCTTCGTTGCAAACTTGTAGCTCAGAATGATAATGAAAGCTGGGAGGTAGATGCTGAACATGCCAAGAATACTAGCAGCTAACACCGAACACACCCTCACTAAAAGTACAATACCAATAGTTTCCACAAGGCATTAAGTCACTGAAACAGGACAGTGTGATGTCATCTAATTTACCAGTGATGAGAGAATTTTGCCTGTGACAGCTATCGCTACAATTTTATATTTTATACACATCGAATGATCGATGAAAGAAAAATGCTTTGATATTAAAACTGACATAAAAGGTATAAAGATAAAGAACAAGGTAACAGAAAACCAATATTAAAAAAGGTTTTGCTGTGATTCTCTTGGAGAATATGGACACAAGAGAAAAAACACACGATAAAAACATGTTTAGGATAATTAAAAAACTGTAAGACGTATCAGTCTGTATTATTCTTCTTTACCAATGACAGTTCTTATACCATCAAACTCATCAGGTAAATCAGGAAGTACTCCAATAATTATCATGGCAGGGGAGTTGTTTAAGATCATTTGTAGAATCTAAGACAACTTGCAGTTGTCTTCAACACTGTATTTCTATTTGTAAACCATGATAGCTCTGTTGAACTTACCTTTTCTCTATACACAGGCATGTGATATCTTTTGCCTAAATCTGTATGCTAGTCCAGTATTAAATGACTATAATTGTGTGTAAACATCTTGTGAAAACGATTTTTATATAAAGATGTGATAGAAGTACATCAATTCCTGTCTTCGATTATATTCTGAAAGAATAAAAAGACTCAAAGTAAAAGTAAAACAAAAGTATGATCTGAAAGGATGAAAGTAAAAGTGCAAAGAAGAGTTACGAAAGAGAAAGACTGCGCTTTAAATCACACACCAGTTTTGATTAGACACTAAATTAGTAGCTTTTCACCAAGTAGTTTTGCCAAACATGGCTAAAATTGCTAATACATTAAATGTTAGCTAGCATAACTCTTTATATTTTAATGCACTATTAATCTGTCGTAATACATTTTGCTTAGATAAAACCAACATGTAGCTAATGGTGTACTCAGTTGTAACGATAATTATTAAGAAACTTACCTCAGTCTTTTTGTTTGTTTGTTATTGTTGAAGACACCGTAAGCGAGTAGTAGGTTGATATTACTGAGGTAAAAATGCTCTTAGAAAATGTGAAAGAAAAACGCAAGAATTAATACTTTGGAAGCAGTATAATAGCATGGTTGTGATATAAGCCTAACATTAACTTGAATCCAAGTCTACCAAGCATGTGAGCAGTGACATGTGAAGTCAATAAGACTGAGTATCTCCTCATCACGGCACCTATTAGTGGGTGGGATATATTAGGCAGCAAGTCAACATTTTGTCCTCAAAGTTGATGTTAGAAGCAGGAAAAATGGGCAAGCGTAAGGATTTGAGAGAGTTTGATGAAGGACCAAATGGTGATGGCTGGACCACTGGATCAGAGCATCTCCAAAACTGCAGCTCTTGTGGGGTGTTCCCGGTCTGCAGTGGTCAGTATCTATCAAAAGTGCTCCAAGGAAGGAACAGTGGTGAACCGGTGACAGGGTCATGGGCGGCCAAGGCTCACTGATGCATGTGGGGAGTGAAGGCTGGCCCGTGTGATCCGATCCAACAGACGAGCTACTGCTGCTCAAACTGCTGAAGAAGTTAATGCTGGTTCTGATAGAAAGGTGTCAGTATACACAGTGCATCACAGTTTGTTGTGTTTTGGCAGCAAAAGGGGGACCAACACAATATTAGTCAGGTGCTCGTAATGTTATGCCTGACCGGTGTATAAGAAAAAAGGCTACTACACTGTACTTTTCCTTTCCTTGTCACTGGGGCAGTATCCTCAAGTGTACACCTCTTGCATATAAAACAGAAAAGTGTCTGTAGTGTCCCTTTACTCTATAAACAAATTGTGCATTCATACACACATAATTTGTACACTAAACCAAGTGAACAATACATACGAAAGGTACAAATGGTAAGAGATGTCCTTTTTTTTGGTCAGTGTTTTTGAGGTTGTGTAGCACCGATCTCCGAAACTTGAAATCACACAAGCACCCACTGCTTTAATATTATGAAAGCATTATGACATGATAATAATGCAAACTGATATTACACTTAAAACCGTATAATGGTACTTGAAAATTCACAGTGCTACAATTTGTATGGGTGTAGCATGTTTGATATTTTATGTGCCACACCTTTGGATGTGTTTCTGATGTAATCCACACTAATACCGAACAGTGTTTTAAAAACAATACAACTTCCTGATTACAGTGACGTCATTGGTGATGTGGCGCATCATGATGATTAACCAATCAATAAACTTCAATAATGCACAGGTGTCAACATGAATCAACATGTTTATTCTGTGAGTTGACAAAAAAACCCCATTGTGAACTAATGTCCATTATTAAGACACAGTTTAAATTCATACAGTACATAAAATTGTTTCTCCTTCACCTCGATCTGTCCTCAGGTTTTCTGGCTGGAACCACAGATCTTATGAAGTGCACTCTGGAGCTCAACAGCACCCAAAGTGTTACATATGAGGAAACCTGTGCCTTCATTCACACATGCAAACAAGTACATTTTTAGGAGGAACATTCAAGAAAAAGCAGTAAAGAAAAAGACGAATGGCTGCAATTACAGTATTTTTAAACGTCCTTCATTTTCAGGCAGTAATTTTCAGGCGCAGGACGAACAAAAACCCCCGGAATAAACATGCGATATCATATCAAAGAGCAGAGATCACTTCCGTCTTCCGTAGGCGCCTCTTCCGTCCAGTCCATCTTCTGCTCCTACCTTCACTTGGAGCTGGTGTACTTGGTCACAGCCTTGGTGCCCTCGGACACGGCGTGTTTGGCCAGTTCTCCTGGCAAAAGCAGGCGCACGGCGGTCTGAATCTCTCGGGATGTGATGGTGGAGCGCTTGTTGTAATGAGCCAGGCGAGAAGCTTCGCCGGCAATGCGCTCGAAGATGTCATTGACGAATGAATTCATGATGCCCATTGCTTTGGATGAAATACCAGTGTCCGGGTGGACTTGTTTTAACACTTTGTACACGTAAATGGCATAGCTTTCTTTCCTGGTCTTGCGCCTTTTCTTGTCCCCCTTCTTCTGTGTTTTGGTCACAGCCTTTTTCGAGCCCTTCTTAGGTGCTGGGGCGGATTTCGCAGGGTCAGGCATCTTTTCAGTTCGTCAATGTAACGTCAAATCTTCTCGGTTCGTCTCTGTGTACGTTATGCGCGGTCGTCTCGCCTCTATTTATAGAATTCGCTTGTAAATTACAGTCCAGGCAGACTTGACTTCGATTGGACTTACGCACGGTGTCGCGCTCCACATAGCACTTTGTGATTGGTCGCGTTGTAGAGCTTCAGCGTGTCCAATCCGTTTCAGGATCGGGGTATAAATATCAAACCCTGCTTACATCACAATACAGCGCGGTGACTGCAATTGAAACACAGAGCGAGTTATAAACTACGGCACTGTCATTCGCTTTGTTGTGGTTTTAATATGTCTGGTAGGGGGAAAACCGGAGGAAAGGCCCGAGCCAAGGCCAAATCTCGTTCGTCCAGAGCTGGACTTCAGTTTCCAGTGGGTCGTGTCCACAGACTGTTACGCAAAGGGAACTATGCTGAGCGGGTAGGCGCGGGGGCGCCGGTCTATCTGGCCGCCGTTCTGGAATATCTGACGGCTGAAATTCTCGAGCTGGCCGGAAACGCGGCGAGAGATAACAAAAAGACCAGGATCATCCCCCGCCATCTGCAGCTCGCAGTTCGTAACGACGAGGAGCTCAATAAACTTTTAGGTGGCGTTACCATCGCCCAGGGCGGAGTGTTGCCAAACATCCAAGCTGTTTTGCTGCCCAAGAAAACCGAGAAACCAGCCAAGAGCAAGTGATGAGCTTCGTGACCGAGGACACTGACATCACGGCTCCACACAGCGATGCCACCATTTTGAGTCTCTAAAGTAACACATTTTCTTGTTCTCGCTTGATTCTGCATTGTCTTAAGGTGTTATGAAACTGAGTTATGCTGTTGATGTTTCTTGGAGAAATTGCTTGTTTATGTGAGGCGCCGCGTCCACATCGAAACGGACACTAACCACTACTGGCTCCAAACGAGCGGCGGACATGTTCAACCTGGCCAGGAACAAAGGTGGACTGTGAGCGGATTAAAAATGGGGGGGAAAAACCATACATGGGCTGAACGTTAGTATACACACTTAGTAGTTTTTAGACCAGTGCTTGTTGTCGTTCCCACTGCTTTTAAATGACCTTGTTATTTTTCCTTCTGTTAATTGAATAAATGTTAAGAGCCTGAGAAGGGCACAAAGACGCGCAGTGTATCAGTGTAATTTTTCCAAACCGCAGAAAGCTGCATGAATTAAACTGTTATTAATGTTTATGGCTCTTGTCTAATTACACATGCTTAGTATTAGCCCTGCTCTTACACCCAGTCAGACATTATTTCCAATACATTAACAGCACAAACATGACAGAACCGGTCCATATCATTTTATTGTACAAACACAATGCATACATTATGTACACTTCGTTATATATTTACCTGATTTAAAGAAAAATCACTGGCATTTAATAACAAATTAAGTGCTATTTAAATAAACATTATTTTTTTCTTAATATAACCATTGAACTTGGTGGTTATATATAATAATGGCCACCAGGGGGCAGTTTTAGCCAACTACCAAAACAAAAGTGTTCTTCGGGTATAGCAGCAAGACATAGCTAGGGCATTTTGCATTAACTCAAACATTACCTCCTTTTTCGGGTACACCTGACATCATTACTCATATAGATCTTATTGAATAAAAACAATAAAAAAAAAAAAAGCCCATAGCGGTAACAAATCTTGACTCCTGGCTTCAGGTTTATTTATAAGTCAGCCTCAATTCCCTGCCTCGCTGTAACCCTCCGTTTTCATGTCATTCAGTCCCAGGTCTTCATTCTGTTCAAACGTTCGCACGTACTTTTCAATCTTCATCTCAGGATCGGGGTCTGGAGCGTAAATGTTCTACGGAGAGAAATTTCACGTTTAATCTTAAATCTGTCTTAACCATTAGGGTAGCAGTAATGGAAAGAAGTTTACCTGCAGGTAACTGTTCCCTGCCGGATCATCGAGGATGATGTGGGCGTCTATTTCTCCAGACATAATCTTGATAACACAAGGCGAACAAAGGAGAGAATTGGACAGTGCACCAATAATCATCGTTAATGTGATCAAAATATCAGGTTCTATAAATCACAGACTCAAAGTTAATAATCCAGCCTGATGTGCTATATATATATATATAGTAGATCTAATGCCTGTCCCATTGAAGTCCCATTGCAAATATAGTTAACACACACCTACAGGCAACTCAGAGTCATCAATCCACATAATGGTTTGTTTTTGGAGGGTGGGAGGAAAACTAGAGAACACACTATCCAGAGAATATGTCAAATATGGCACAGACAAACTCTGGAGTGAACTGGTAACTACTCACTGTGCTACAATGTCACCTGTACTTTATACAATTGTTACAAAATTAACATAAGCCTATATCTAATCTACAGGCTGGATGTCAAGTGTTTCACATAATAAAAGTATATAAAAGTACATAGCCCTTGCCAGATGGTCTGGTACAAATCCAACTTACACTATATTGCCAAAAGTTTTGGGACGTCTGCCTTCACATGCATATGGATGTAATATGGAGTTGTCCCGCCCTTTGCAGCGATAACAGCTTCAACTCTTCTGGGAAGGCTTTCCACAAGGTTTAGGAGTGTGTTTATAGGAATTTTTGACCATTCCTCTAGAAGCACATTTGTGAGGTCAGGCACTGATGTTGGTCTGGCTCACAGTCTCTGCTCTAATTCATCCCAAAGGTGTTCTATGGGGTTGAGGTCAGGACTCTGTGAAGTTCCTCCACACCAAACTCACTCATCCATGTCTTTATGGACCTTGCTTTGTGCACTGGTGTGCAGTCATGTTGGAACAGGAAGGGGTCATCCCCAAACTGTTCCCACAAAGTTGGGAGCATGAAATTGTCCAAAATGTCTCGGTATGAAGCTGAAGCATTTAGGAAGGAAGAATCGCCAACAACTCTGTCTGGTCTGCAAACTATGTTTCACAACCATAGGCACACGAGAAATGATAAATAACAACATCACACGTGAGATCAGAGTTCTCGCACAAGACTGGAAATGGTACTCCACAAGAAGTTCACGATCCAAATGGTCTGTGCATTATTTGCTTGGGGAGACACAGGGAACAAGGGTTGTGCGTTCTGCAAAGAGAGTTGTAGGAATAATTCTGCAGTGTGCTGCTGCTGATCCAGAAGGACCATGAAGGAGTCTTTCCCAGAACCAAAGCCATGCTTGCTGATATTGTGGTCTATAACTCCTCCCAGAACTTCCCGCTGCCCTGTATCTTGCTCTCTTATTAGCTGTAGGTCTTCGCTGATGTCAGAACTCATTTCACACAGCAGGATTTTGAATCGCTGACAGGTCCAGATATTTAGCATGCCAAATATTTCATGGGCATCGGAGACACATCAGCGATTCTCTCCGATCGTATCTTTTAAATTCACACTGCGTGAGTGAAAATCAGGGCTAAAATCGTGCAGCGTGAACTCTGCGTTAGTTTCATCGAAGTTAAACTGCACTGCTGCTCCAACTTTGTGGCAACATTTTGGGGAAGAACCACATGGCTATGATGATGATCAGGTGTCAATAAACCTTTGGCTATACAGTGTATTGGCACCTTTGAATAAGACAGCAGGGTTAGGGTTAAAGCACGTGTGTGTAGCAAGTAAAAGTTCAAACCTTGTCGATCTTTTTCCCAAACAGCTCCAGTTTCTCAGATGTGTCAGAGACGGCACTGTCTCCGCAAACGAAGGGGTTCTTCATGACGATCTAAACCAGCAAAATTAAGAATGAGACGCCTTCCTGTAAATCAAAATATCCTAAAATAAAATACGATTGCTGATGCTCACTAGTTCCTTGATGTCCTTAAGGAGCCCTTCCAGAGTGGTGAATTTTCCTCCTAACGCCGCCATGCCTAGTTCAAACTCCAGCTCCGGGATCAGAACGCTGCAAGTCTCTGACTGTCGCGCACACACAAACCACACACCATATCAGTAAATAATCCAAGGATTTCACATTTCAAAGCATGAGCTTCAAACATTGGCTTTAGTGTTGGTGTAGAGAAAACAATCCCAATCTGCATTAAAGACTGGGAGAAAAAGCTTTTGGCTTTTCTGTTTACTGCTAACAGTTTTATTTTTGAGCATGGAGGGTGTGTGTGGCCTGAGAATACCTTTAGCAGGTCTCGTGACATGTCCGACGGGTCAGTAAGATGGAGAGTGATTCTGGTTCCCAGCTCCTCTGTAGCACCACCTGATTTCACCTGTGCAAACAGTACAATAATACGATAAATATTATTTATGGAATTTTTTGACCCCAAGATTTTTACAGTATTCACGCACAGAGATACAGAGAAATGTACTGAGAAAAAACATACAATACTAGAGATATCCAAATTGTTTGCAATGGCAGTGACAGTAATGTTCTTTCGGCGGCTCCCTGTTCGGGGTGGCTACAGCGGATCATTTAGTCCACATGTTTCAATTAGGCACAGGTTTTACACCAGATGCCCTTTTTTACACAACCTTCCCATTTTATCCAGGCTTGGGACTGGCACTGAGAGTTAACTCTTCAGTGGCTGGGTTAGTGCCCTGCCCGGGAATAGAACCAATGAGGATCCTGCCGCTGGACCACCAGGAGGCTAATGGCAGTTACAGGGCTCTAAAATATTTCAAAGTGTTATCATGAGAAAATCCACAATAAATATCACCAATGCCATAAATACAACACATTCTATCTCATTATATTTTTATGTCAGTGATGTTACACATATTAAGACATAACTATGTGGCACTACATCCAGATCTATTTAGTAACATAGCTGGCCTTTTCTGACCTCATTAGTTCGATGTCCACAGCTGTCACAGTTGGTGGCCATGATGATAACTTCTTTGAAATGTGGAATTTCTGATTAGCAGTAAAGGAACAGATTTTAAAGTAAAATGGCAAAAAAAAAAAAAATCAGAGGAAGAGAAGAAGCCTTTATTTGTTATTTATATGGCACAGTGAAATCCTTTTCTTCACATATACCAGCTTTGGAGGTTAAGGTCAGAGCACCATGATATACAGCACCCCTGGGGCAGAGAGGGTTAAACACCATGCTCAAGGGACCAACCGTGGCAGGTTGGTGGTGCTGGGGCTTGAACCTCTGACCTTGCTATCATTAAGTATGCATGCTACGTGTTACATTTGTGTCACTGGATAAAAGTTTATAAAGGTACTTATATTAAATAATACCGTGCCATACGTAAAGATGAAATGCAATGATTTATGTAGCTGTATGTATATAAATGGATGGTTTACAGCAGCCTGTATGAATTATAAGCATAATTTCTTCTCTCTTCTAACAGCCTCACAGGAAAGAAACAAAGTTTAAACCATAAAAACCTCAGCAGCATCCAGCTAATGGTTTGCATTTTTTCAGATTAATTCTCCAATACTGCTGACTTCCACGGACACTGCTGACCAATCCTGTCGGCTGCCACAAAACCTCTGATCAATCCCTCCTGCTCTCACACTCAAAATAACATCAATATCGGTCTAGTGATTTTAACCACCATGGTTAAAATGGCGGCGTATAATCCAGCAAAAATCCTTCAGAGATGTTTTCAGTGTGAATTATTATTTTTTTGCCTGCTCATCATTCCTGTCTCCAGCTCTATCCAAAACACTTATGTCCACACATACAGCAGACTGATGCTATTGGATAGTTAAAAATCTATTTAAATATCACTAATTTCTTCTACAGTTAATGTGAGCAGAGAGAACCTTTCTTTATTATTCAACGTGGTTCCACAGTTGACATACACCAATCAGGCATAACATTATGACCACCTGCCTAATATTGTGTTGGTCCCCAAAACAGCCCTGACCCATCCTGCACTGTGTATTCTGACACCTTTCTATCTGAACCAGCATTGACTTGATCAACAGTAGCTCACCTGTTGGATCGGATCACACAGGCCAGCCTTCACTCCCCACGTGCATCACTTGACCGTCCATGACCCTGTCTCCGGTTCACCATTGTTCCTTCCTTAGAGCACTTTTGATAGATACTGACCACTGCAGACTGGGAACACCCCACAAGAGCTGCAGTTTAGGAGATGTTCTGATCCAGCAGTCTAGCCATCACAATTTGGCGCTTCATCAAACCCACTAACAGGTGCCATGATGAGGAGATACTCAGTGTTATTCACGTCACCAATGCTCATAATGTTATGCCTGATCGGTGTAAAGTCAGACCTGTTCACATTAAACAGGAAGAAAACCTCACTGTGTTACCAGCCTTCAAAGGATACGGACAAGTTTCATGTTTGTTGAGGCAGGAGCGTTGCACTCTGGACAGTTGGTGTTGAACACCAGGACTTCGTTCCTCATTGTGTCCAAATCGTTGCCAGCTTTCTCCTCTTCCACTGGTTCACTTTCCTGAAAAGAAACATGGAGAATGTTACTCAAGGCAAATAATGAACTAAACTTGATACAAATGCTAATACAAAATAAAAGCATGAAAAGAAAGGATGGCTTGATAGCAGTCCCAGTCTTCTCACCTGTATCCCAAGGGCTGTGTTTTGTTCAGGTGTCCTTTTGTAATAAGATACGGTGAGAGCTTGGTCTTTCTGTGGTGCAAATGGATTCTCTATGAAACTGTTCCCTGAAGGATCATTAATGATCTGACGGGTAAAAGAGAGAAGTGTTTACACACAGAGACACAAACAAATCCCCCAAAACAGCCTCTTTACTGTTACCATTAATAAATAATAAGTTATCGCTTTGTATTAGGGGTAATAATGAATCACCAGTGTAAATTCTTCTGCAACATCTTTCAGTTTTTGGAGTCTCTGAATAAACTGGTCTATTTTGTCTGCTACTTCCGGATCAGTGGCCTGAAAAGAAACATAGAGATTGAGCATGACATGCAAGAAAATTCTAATTTACGCATCAATTGAAATATTCGTCATATGTGACATGTTGCTGTTGTTCTTTCGGCTGCTCCCAGTTCTGGGTCGCCACAGTGGATCATTTGGTCCTCATGTTTTCATTTGGCACAGGTTTTTACACCGGATGCCCTTCCTGACACAACCCTCCCATTTAATCTGGGCTTGGAACCGGCACTAAGAGTTAACTTTTCGGAGGCTGGATAAGCACGCTGCCCGGCAATCGAACCCGGGCTGAGCTCAGGATCCTGCCGCTGGACCACAAGGAGGCACTAATATGTGACTTATGACATGAAAATAAATATCCTGTGCACTCAATAGAATACTATATCTTCTCATGTTAATATCTTCACTTCAGAGCATAGAGAATTAGAGAATTTTACAACTAAATCCCTAGCATGTGTTGGTGCACAGAATGCTGTTTTTACCAGATGTGCGGCAAGAAAACAGCAATTTTACTTAACAAATAAACTAATTTCCTGCCTTCTTGATTTCTGTTGGCTCACAAAACTGAAGGCAAGTCAAAAAACAAACGTGTCTTTCACGTTCCTCATCCTTCCTCTTTAGTGAATTATCTTTCACAGATTTCTCACAGATATTCACAGATTTATCAAAGAAACTGCAGAAAAGCTTTTTTGACTGTGGCAGGGGGTCAAAAATGATAAATTCTATGGCTAAACAATAGATTCAGTCCTTAGACCCTCTGTATGACCCACATCAGCTTGTATCAGACGTGCATCAGTGACCACAGATAGTTAATACCCAGTTCTAATGTGGTGGTAGCTGTGAGACAGGCAAGGTACATATGAGGATTAAAATGCACAATTATGTTATACAATCCAGGAATTAGCTGTTTTTCATTTCTGCCCCTGAGCAAATGAAAATTTAACTGATTCTTTGTTAATCTGGTCACCAAATTAGTATGTGATCATCAAACGGCCAGCAAAAAAATAAATAAACCAGCACACACCCGTCGTATTGGTTGATCTTGTTCTAATCCTGCTACTGCTCTGTCGAGGAGTCCCTCAACGGTAGAGAGTGCTGAAAAAGAGAAATAAACATAAACCAGTGTACGATAAAATTCACATCACAGCACACCACCTCCTCTAACAGAATAGCAAATTCACTTGATTTATATGGGATCCTCATAAATGCAGTAATACTCACAGCCCTTTTGTGTGAATGCAGGGATTTCAAAGTCCAGCTCAGGAATTCTAGTAGTGGCACTGTCCGTCTTCACAACCTCGCGGTTCATATCCTATGCAACAGAAACAAAATACAACGTAGAAATGCTTTAGAGCCCAAAAATACCCTGCAGTCGTACTAACGAGAACTCTGTATAACTGAATGTATACAGCACAACATATGCATTGTTGTCATGCTAAAAAAAAACTTTGACGCATTACATGAACTACACAGAACCATTATATCTAATTGCTTTCACGTGTATGAATGTGGTACTGTGGTATGATTGGGCATTTCTATGATACACTATACTGCCAAAACTTTTAGGACACCCATCCAAATCATTGAATTCAGGGGTTGGGCTCGGTCCCATATTTCCAGTGAAAGGAACTCTTAATGCTTCAGTATAGGTGTTCCACAAGGTTTAGGAGTGTGTTTATGTTTAGGAATTTTTTAGACCATTCTTTTAGAAGCGCATTTGTGAGGTCAGGCACTGATGTTGGACGAGAAGGTCTGGCTCGCAGTCTCCACTCTAATTCATCCCAAAGGTGTTCTATGGGGTTGAGGTCAGGACTCTGTGCAGGCCAGTCCAGTTCCTCCACACCAAACTCACTCATCCATGTATTTATGGACCTTAGTTTGTGCACTGGTGTGCAGTCATGTTGGAACAGGAAGGGGTCATCCCCAAACTGTTCCCACAAAGTTGGGAGCATTAAATTGTCCAAAATGTCTCAGTATGAAGCTGAAACATTAAGAGTTCCTGGAACTAAGGGGCCGAGCCCAACCCCTGAATTCAATGATTTGCAGGGGTGTCCCAAAACCTTTGGCAATATATTGTATGACGCAGTATGTTATTACACAGTTACAGTACAATAACATATGGAGAAAATCAGCACTCTGATCACACCGTCACCTCTTTAGTCTTTATGTGGAGTGTGTAGCAGACTCCCTGCTCCTGGATTCGACCTGCAGACTGGATCTCTGTATTGGTCCAGTGACAGTGAGGACATGTGAAGGAACTGATGATGATCTCCCTAAAGAAGGGGATTTTGGTTAGAAGAAGACGAGTCTTTCCCTGAAAAAGAGATAAAGACATGTCATCTGCACACCTCGCTGTCTAACCACAAACAGTCAAGTACTCTTATCGTTATGAATGATGTTATTGATGCTGTATTCTGGTCACTCACGTTCTCGTAGCAGTTCATACACAAGCTCTCGATTTCAGTGGGCTGAGCGTCGTCCTCGTCTGCGTTCATGTCTTTAAACATAACGCCGCGCACTTGATCCTCACCTATCACCGACATTGTTTGTGAAGCCCTAGTTAGCTCTGCGTCACAAGGAAAATAAATAAATCGGAGTTGAGCTTGAAACGTAGAAATATGGGAGGAAGAACTGTCTAGAAAATTCGTGCCGCTCAGACGCACATGGATCCGCGGTAGGCACTTCCGGTTAAAAACTTAAAGCGTGGCAAAATAAAAGTCCGTGAACGACGGTTAATGTAAAAAGGCTCCAAGCGCCTTAACTCTCACAGCCCTTTTTGATATATTTTCACTTGTGATCGATTTAATTTATAGCTGTGTTTTTTTTTGTTATTTCTTTCTGGTACAAATAACCGGAAAGATATGATTGATTAATCCACGGCATTAGAAAAATGTCGCTAAGAATATCCGCGTGGAAAACAATCGGGTTTGCTTTTTAGTTTCGTGAACATTGCGTGCAATATGTGAAGGAACTGGTTCGGGATGTTATTTACACATAAAAGGCTACTAACTATGACAACAACTCAATAATAAAAATGTTTCAATTTGTCCGAATATTCGTGATTTGTGTGACTTTTGTAGTGGCTATCAGGTTCTGCGCATGCGCATTGCAGCCAACAACACATTGGGCAATGATGTCTGCTTTTCTGTTAAAGACATTTTTGGGGGGGAATCTTTAATTACAAGAAAGAGGAGAGTGACAAATATTTTCTAATAAATTTTATCTTTATATCTGCCAAATTCTATATTCATAAATGTAACTTTACTAATAATAGAACCACTCTTTATGGTGTTCAAAAATGACATAAGATATTTTGAAAGCATACAGTTTTCCAAAAATAACAAGGCTTTAAAAAATACCACGGCTCCATGAGTGTTATGAAATAGATCTTTAAATTTATTTATTTATTTATTTTTGCCCCATTGCTGTTCTTGCCTGTTTGTACCCTTATATGTTATTGTTGTTAAGACCCCTGTTGTTCTGTTTGTATTTGATCTTGGTTCAATAAATAATAATTAAAACACACACACAAATTGTTTTATGACATACACATGCTTTAGGCAAGTCTGTTTTACGTTAATAAACATGGCTACAGAGTAAAGACTTGTTCATGTTATTCACTGTTTATATCCAGCTGTATTCTTTAGAAAACAAAACATCCGGCTATACTACAAATGTAAGCCCTAAAAATACTGTACCTGTATTATTTGGCTGTTATGGTTTATTTTTCTTGTACAAGTTTTTATTTATGACCTTATTACCCATGTTTGTGGACACTGCTGAAAGTTGTAAATTTCCCATTGGGATGAATAAAGTATCTCTCTATCTATCTCTCTATCTATCTCAAAACTATACATAAACAAATGTAAATATACCAACAAGTGCCTATTTAGTGTTTACACTTCTGAGGGAAAGAAAAGAGATGCTTAAATTGTATAGCTGTGCATTCATTTAATGTTTCATTTTCTTCATATCCTTAGAAGCAATTAGAAGATGCAAGAAAATTCAATCAAAGAAGTGACAAATGTAAAAACATGACAGTAGGTTGATTCACTAGTCTAACTTGCCCCCGCATATGAACTGGTGCGTCAGTGTGTGTGTTTGGTCCCATCTCTTCATTCTATCCAGGCTGTATTCCCACCTTATGCTCAGTGTTCCTAGAAGAGACACTAATCAGGACAGCAAATACTAAAGAAAAATGCATAACTACAGTAGGCTTCAGCATTAAACATCTGTTTAATGATTTCTTTGCAAAAATGTTATTTTAATAATATATGTATGTTAAGCTTGTACACCAAAAACCATGCATGCCGATTTATTTTTCTCTAAGCAGAATTTGCTTATTTTGTATTTGGAAAATAAGTTCTTTGGTCACAAAGTCTCCAGCTGTACCATTAAGAGACCTCCATGTCAACCGTGCTGCTGCTGGAGCCCACGGACACCGTGTTGGCAACCAAGCGCTCCCGACTTCCGAAAGCCTCCACCACTGTAGCTACATCGCTAATGTCCCACACTCGCAGCCCATCCTTTTGTCCTCCAAACGCATAAACGAACGGCATGTCAGGACAGCAAGCTGCACAAAAAAGCACTCCCATTTTCATATCTCTGGAGTGGATGAGCTTGGGTTTGTTCCCGAGAATATCCCAGATCTTCACGTGTTTGTCAGCAGAACTGGTAACCAGGCAGCCGCTTACTTGACTGCTCAGGTTCATACCTGACACCTCTCCATCATGTGCCCTCAGGGTGAAGACCAGCTTGTCTGATCTGGCATCTAAACAGTAAACGAAGCCATCCTCTGTACTTGCAAGGAAGTTGCAGGGGGAGAACTGATTCCACACCAGTCGCTCCACCTGACCGCTGAAGCGCCAGATACGATTGCTGGATTCTGGATTGCGACAGTCATACAGGATAGCTGACTTATCATAAGACCCAGTGATTAGAGTCTGTGCCTCGAATGGGTGGAACTTCAGAGTCTGGACCTTATCTGTGTGACGTCTTAGTGTTGTTGCTGGTTTGCCTTGCACAAGGTCCCAAAGAACCACGGTCTCATCAGCAGAAGCACTTGCCAAAACATTCTTAACCACCGGGTTCCATGACAAATCCAACACAGCATCAGTGTGGCCCTCTATAGGCTCTGCGGCATTCTTCTTCTTCTTCTTTTTCTTGGTCTTCTTACTGCCCAGAGAAAACACAGGCTCTAGGCTATCCACCACATCCAGATCCCACACATCAATAATTGGGGTCATGTTTCCAATGGCGGCGAAATTACCGGTGCTTGCGTCAGGGCTAGGGTCAAAGTTCAGCCACTCGACACTCAGTGGATAAGCAGGCAGGAGGATGTCATGGTGGACATACAGAGAGTTCTCTTCAGAGTTATACACATAAACTTCAAGGTTGCAACAATCCTTTTCAGCCCTACCAGCCAGAATGAGATTATCAGTCGGCTTGATCTGGAAGTCCTCTCGTTCATACTGGTCTGTGTCTTTAATGGTGACATAAGGATCTTCGTCGTTACTGCCAAACACAGTCAGACCTGCCAGACTGTCCCCGATATTAGCCGTCTCAAGATCTTCCTCATCGTATTTGTCCAGTTCGTACTCAGCAAGATCATCTTCTGCTGGCTTTTTATCATCAGCGTCAGGCATTTCTGAGGCTGACTGAGTTTCTGTCTTCTCTTGATCACTCCCCGGGCACTCTTCATCATCATCATGATGCCTTAATTCATCCTTTGCCTCAGATATGATGCGCTGCAGCTCCTCTTTGCTCAACTCAACTTTATCTGGTGTTTCCTTAGAAACCCCCCTCCTCACCCATCCAACACAAGTTATTTGAGAGCTCATGATCACACCAACTATTAAATAATTGTTATATAAATTCTTCTCTGGTGTCGGAAGTACCGAGTCAAAAATGTTGACACTACTGCCTGGGGAAACACGAGGCTTGTCGGGGTCCTGTAATAACCTAGCGCGATTTTATGACGTTTTGCGTGTTGCCGAATAGATCGCCTAATTTTTTTTCTAAAATGAAACAGTAGCCTGTAAAAAAAAAAAAAAAAAAAATCCAGAAGCTGTTCATATACTGTATTTTGCAGTTTTGGCAATATTTATATAACAAAGGACATTTAAATAATTTAATTGTGCGGGAATGAAAGATGCGTATGAGCCACGTCAGATCTAAGACCTGTTTTACTTATTGCTACATACCTGTTACATACCTGACGGTAGAGAAGTTTTTAGCGCTATACATGGCCATTATAACTTTTGCATGGTTAACCTTTTCCAGACCAGTTTAAATTAAGAATCAAAGCCATTTGTCCACGCTTGGATTAAAATAGATCATGATTCAGCTGTAGACGCGGTATTAAGCTAAGGCAGACGCGTTAAAATCACCGCCATCTTGGAAGGGGCAACTTTCGCTATTGAGTCTACGGACATAAACGCCTGAAATCTCTCTTTATTTTTTGTCTCATTTGTGTATTGCAAAAAAAAAAAAAAAATTTGGGACACCCCTCCAAGTCATTGAATTCAGGTGTTGTTTTTCAGGGGTTGGGCTCGGTTCCTGGAAGGGACTCTTAATGCTTCAGCTTCATACCAAGACATTTTGGACAATTTCATGCTCCCAACTTTGTGGGAACAGTTTGGGGATGACCCCTTCCTGTTCCAACATGACTGCACACCAGTCTATATCATAAGATTATCATTGGATTATCATATTTATATAATTTTTTTCAAAAAAAGTGAGCCAAACAACACCATTGTAGGTCGTTCCAGTCAAAAGATAACTTGCTTTTCAGTCATATCTCACTTTATTGGACAGTAAGAGACAGAATCATTTATTTCTGTAATCATGTTAAAAATAGCTTCTCATTTAGTTTCTTTTTCTTTGGACCTCTTCTTGCAGTGTAATTTTATTTCCTCACTGGAAACCTACATGACCTTACCAAATGAGTCACACAGGGAAGCAGAGCCCTTGCCTTTGGTTCACGTGATTAATAACATAAATTATAATATAACATTTTAACATCAGCACACATTGTAGTGTATACATTGTGCCCAAAACAAAAGTGGTTGCTGTTAAGTGAATGATAGAAGAATTTACCCACATTGTTGATGCACAATTAAATATGTAAGACTCTCCTACCCCTAAATACATAACTAATGGCTTCCTGCTCACACTTAATACAAACACTGTTTTAAACAGCTGTATTTCTGATAGCACAATTAGACATTACCCAACTCACTAGCAGTATTGATAATGATAAATATTTGTTTACAATGCAGGAAAGACAAAAGGACCATGTGATAGTTAGGGATCTATTTATTCACTCAGTGTAGGGTCTTCATACTGTTTTTTTTTGTTGTGGTTGTTTGAAAGTGCATTTTTCCGAGCTCACAAAATAGCTATTAAGTAGTCATAGGTCACTGCATACAGATCTGGCCTACTGGGATCAACAGAATATTGTTAGTCTATGTCATTGCTATTTTATCTTTAATCAACTTCTTCGATGGTTGGTCCAGAAGAACCACCACCAGAGGGAGCTCCAGCTGCTCCGGGAAATCCACCTGGCATTCCACCTGGCATGCCTCCAGCACTCTGGTACAGTTTGGTAATGATAGGGTTGCAGACTTTCTCCAGTTCTTGCTGCTGATGCTCATATTCTTCTTTTTCTGCAGTCTGTAAAACAAGGGAATTTTATAGTAAAAAACAGTCTATTAGCAAAGATATTAAGTTTAAGCTACTATGATAGGAGAAACACCTAAAATTACCTGATTCTTATCAAGCCAGCTAATGATCTCATTGCATTTGTCAAGAATCCTCTGCTTGTCCTCGTCACTGATCTTGCCCTGCAGTTTCTCATCCTCTACAGTGGACTTCATGTTGAAAGCATAGGACTCCAGGCCATTCTTGGCAGACACCTTGTCACGCTGAACATCATCCTCAGCCTTGTATTTCTCAGCCTCCTGCACCATGCGTTCAATGTCCTCCTTGCTGAGACGACCTAATAATAAAATTAGACAACTTCAGAAAACTGGAATAAAAGCTAAACAAGCACCAAATTCACAGAATTCAGGAAATCAACCTACCCTTGTCATTGGTGATGGTGATCTTGTTCTCTTTGCCAGTGCTCTTGTCAACAGCAGAGACATTAAGGATGCCATTGGCATCAATGTCAAATGTGACCTCAATCTGGGGAACACCACGAGGAGCAGGTGGGATTCCAGTGAGCTCAAACTTGCCCAGCAGATTGTTGTCCTTGGTCATGGCACGCTCACCTTCATAAACCTGTGAGAGGGAAGGGGTATTATTTTTTTGTCTGTACCCGTAAGGCCTTAAACCATGTTTAGAAGCTATAAATCGCTCAGACATCCAAGGAAGGTACTTGGGCCATCTTTGGTCTTTTACAACCTCTGGTGGAAACTACAAATGGCAGGAATCATCTTCATCATAGCGATAAATAAATCAAAAGCTAATTAAAATTTGGTTCTAACCTGAATCAGCACACCAGGCTGGTTGTCAGAGTAGGTGGTGAAAGTCTGGGTCTGCTTGGTTGGAATGGTGGTATTACGCTTGATCAGAGCAGTCATCACACCACCAGCAGTCTCAATTCCAAGAGACAGAGGGGTGACATCCAGAAGCAGCAGGTCCTGAACATTTTCAGATTTGTCCCCAGAGAGAATGGCTGCTTGGACAGCTGAAAAGTAACAGAGAGTTAAGATCTTCAAAAGGTAACTGGAAAGCAATTCTATCCCTTGCTGTCGCTCAGACATCCAAGGAAGGTACTTGGGCCATCTTTGGTTTGGTAACTAACCTGCTCCATAAGCTACAGCCTCATCAGGGTTGATGTTCTTATTGAGCTCCTTGCCATTGAAGAAATCTTGGAGAAGCTTCTGGATCTTAGGGATTCGGGTAGAGCCACCAACCAGGACAATGTCGTGGATCTGAGACTTGTCTAATTTGGCATCACGGAGAGATTTTTCAACGGGGTCCAGGGTTCCGCGGAAGAGGTCAGCGTTGAGCTCCTCAAAGCGAGCTCTGGTGATGGAGGTGTAGAAATCAACACCCTCATAAAGGGAGTCGATCTCAATACTGGCCTGAGTGCTAGAGGACAGGGTGCGCTTGGCCCGCTCGCAGGCAGTGCGCAGACGGCGAACAGCTCTCTTGTTGTCACTGATGTCCTTCTTGTACTTGCGTTTGAACTCTGCAATGAAGTGGTTTACCATGCGGTTGTCAAAGTCTTCACCACCCAGGTGAGTGTCACCAGCAGTGGATTTGACCTCAAAGATGCCATCTTCAATGGTCAAGATAGACACATCAAAGGTGCCACCACCAAGATCAAAAATAAGCACATTCCTCTCAGAGCCAACCTAAAATGACAAACACTTCAGCATTTACTAGCCAGCTGCAAATAAATGTTTAAATGAAATAAACAGCTAAATTTAGAAGCCACACTTTTTTTTTACCTTCTTGTCCAGACCATAGGCAATAGCAGCAGCAGTGGGCTCATTAATAATTCGTAAAACATTTAGACCAGAGATTGTGCCAGCATCTTTCGTGGCTTGACGCTGAGAATCGTTGAAGTAAGCTGGTACTGTGATCACAGCGTTACTGATAGACTGCAATGAAATTTTTTACCAGGACTTAGAATACTGTTCTATTTAAATGACCTTAAATGTTCAACAATAAACATTTTTTGTTTATTTAAGACACCCACCTTTCCAAGGTAGGCTTCAGCAATTTCCTTCATCTTTACCAACACCATGGAGGAGATTTCCTCAGGGTAGAAGTTCTTAGTCTCTCCTTTATATTCAACCTCCACTTTGGGACGTCCACCATCGCTGATGACCTTGAAAGGCCAGTGTTTCATGTCAGATTGAACCACCGGATCCTCAAACCTTCTGCCTATCAGGCGCTTGGCATCTAAAATCAGACAATACCAAAACATGGTCACTCAAGCGACATTAATTCGATTTCAAACAACCACAAAACAGGTTTAGACATGTACACATTTTGGAGGAATAAACAAACCAAAGATTGTGTTGGTGGGGTTCATGGCCACTTGGTTCTTGGCTGCATCACCGATCAACCTTTCAGTATCAGTGAAGGCCACATAACTTGGGGTGGTCCTGTTTCCTTGGTCATTAGCTATAATTTCAACTTTTCCATGCTGGAAGATTCCTACACAGGAATAAGTGGTCCCCAGATCAATACCAACTGCAGTTCCCTTTGACATGGTGCCTGTGAAAAAAAATCCCAGAGGAGTCATGTGTCGGAATGGTGGAATAAACCTGATGCCACGGTGTACTTTGAAACCTGAAATGTATTAATGATAAAATGGCACAAATTGACTAGGTTAGACCAACATTATTATTATTATTATTATTATTAGTCTATTAATGCTACACCACACTCTAAACAGGAGTGTCTAGTTTACTGTAAATTAGTGTTTTATTTAGCTTTATTTTATTGACTGCAGTTGTTTTTTATTTCATTATTTTATTGGTTAAAATGGATGAATAGTTTGAACCACATTATATGTGAATTGTGCAGTAAGGACTGCTCTAGTGACAAAATAATCTTGATCTTGAATTATTATTATTTTTTTATTGAAAAGCAAGCTTCAGTCTGTGAACTAGAAGCTCCTTCAAGTGTGTCAGCATTCTCAGATAACATAAAGGGCAGGAGGGTAAGGTTTGGCTGTAAAATATTAATCAGGGATAGGTTTTCCAGAAGCTTCCAAGCATAAATATAACCTTAATTAAGATCATTGCAAAGTACTGCATCCAGAAAAGGTCAATACACGGGAACAACCTAAGATTTCTATATCAGCTGTACTTTTGGGTTTTTTCCTTCTCTACCCGTTTGCCGACAAATCCCGCCCCCTGCGCTAAATTCAGACCGCTGATTGGACAGACTCTTGTACTTCTTAACTATTATCCAATCCTTGCTTTAACCTTATTGCTAGAATAAAAATAACGCGTCCCTCTTCCCTGGGCCGTTGATTTTGAAGGATAATGCCGGACTGCGGGAAGCTTCTGCGCTGGAGACAAGCGCCATTACTGCCTCCATCCTATCCTGTGCCTTCAGAAGAATCACGCACCAGCTGCTACTAATAATAAACATCACATCTGATGTAAAATGCAGCTCCGTTTGAGTTGAGTTGAATAATCATAGACTATTGTACAAATCCAACCACACATTTAATGCGGGCTAATTCTATTTCACTTCGGCACAAACTCACTGCGCATGCCCCAAAAAATAAGATGTGAGTGATGTTACCTGTTGTTTTCCGTTCCCGTGCCGGTTAAACAGCTCTGTGAGCGTGCCTGGGTGTATGTGTTGGAGATGAGAGCCGTGTGTGGACACTGCAGGGAGCCGCTTATTTCTGGGTTCCGTGTGCAGCCGATAGCCAATCAGATTCCGCGCAGAAACGCGCCGCACCTGCAGATGGAACATTCTGGTGCCTTCGAGCGCGTGCTGGATTGAAGCCTACATGCATAATCCGAGCGGATATATCACACGCGACCTCAAACCCATATGACTCCTTACAGGATAATAAGTGTAGAGATTCTATGGACTCGTGGCACAGTAATATTAAAAATATAATACCAGACTAGATAGATAGATAGATAGATAGATAGATAGATAGATAGATAGACAGACTTTATTTACCCCACGAAGGAAATTCTGGTGTTACAGAAGCTTAGTCAGTTACAAGATACAAAACACCTAAAATTATAAAATGGAAAATTATATACACTATATTGGCAAAAGTTTTGGGACACCCCTCCAAGGAACTCTTAATGCTTCAGCTTCATACCAAGACATTTTGGACAATTTCATGCTCCCAACTTTGTGGGAACAGTTTGGGGATGACCCCTTCCTGTTCCAACATGACTGCACACCAGTGCACAAAGCAAAGTCCATAAAGACATGGATGAGTGAGTTTGGTGTGGAGGAACTTGACTGACCTGCACAGAGTCCTGACCTCAACATGATAGAACACCTTTGGGATGAATTAGAGCGGAGACTGTGAGCCAGCCCAAAACTGGGATGCCTTTACATTCAAATGAATGTAATATGGAGTTGTCCCGCCCTTTACAGCTATAAGAGCTTCATCTCTTCTGGGAAGGTTTTCCACAAGGTTTAGGAGTGTGTTTATGGGAATTTTTGAGCATTCCACTAGAAGTGCATTTGTGAGGTCAGGCACCGATGTTGGACGAGAAGGCCTGACTCAGTCCATATCAGTATAGATCTGAGATCTGATGTGTTTTCAAAGTGTTCCTTTGAGCAGTGTATAAATACAGCTCTGGAAAAAAAAGAGACCACTGCCCAATCTCCAGATTTGAACCCTAAAACCTCTGGAATGTCATCAAGAGGAAGATGGATGGTCACAAACCATCAAACAAAGCTGAGCTGTTTGCTTTTTTGCGAAAAGAGTGGTATAAAGTTACCCAAAAGCAATGAGAAAAACTGGGTTAGGGTTACCCTTCAGTCATCCAATTATTATTTTAATATATATACAATTTACATTGAGAGATGCAGTTAGGTAGGCCTAGAGGACATGGTGCCACCTCAACAAAAAGAATTATAGCCTACAGTAAATTTTAATCTAATTTAAAATTATAACTGGTTTATGTATAGATAGGTGGTTTTGCAAGTAGATCCCTAATATTATTAATAACTGTTCTATATGATGGTTATTCTTGGTTTGTAATAACTATCACCATCACCGTCTTCTTCTTGTATTTCTTCTTTTTTTAAAAAAAAGTTTTTAGTTTATGTTATGATCTTTAACAGATTATGACAGATTTGATCACACTGCAGCTTGGTTCTCTTTTGTACTAATATTTATAAGCCTACACACTGTGATATACTTGATGTTACAGAAATATATACATAACACATATTATGACCAAAATACAGGCATTTAAAAAATACAAATTATTCAGTTTCTTACAGAGAACATAGCTCTGAGGTCAAAGCTGTTATAGAGAGAGAGAGAGAGAGAGAGAGAGAGAGAGCAAGCAGTGGGATGAAAAGCAGGTAGTAAAAGTAGGACAAAAACCAAAAATTATAAGAAACAGATTGTGAAGTGGGAAGTGAATAAAAGTGACCGTTAGTAAGATGTTTTATCTGTGTAATTTGGCCCACATTGCCTGAAAACAACATGTGAGTTCAAATATATTTAAGGACATTTAAAAACATCCTTTCTAACCTACATGAACCATGTGATCACAGGCAGTTAAAACCTGGTTCTAATGCGGTTGTAGCTGGTAACTGGGATATGAAGAAGTGTGGACTACCTAGATCCTAGATACCTAGATACCTAGATAGATCCTAGATACGTAGATCCTAGATACCTAGATACCTAAATAGGACTAGAATGCAAAACCTGTATAATCTATAATTGTACACCATCCAGGCATTATTTTATTTATGTATCACCATAGAGCAAATGAAAATTGAACTGATTGATTCTTTAATATCTTCTACACAGACACCTTATGAATACCTGCCTAATATTGTGTTGGTCTCCCTTTTGCTGCCAAAACAGCCCTGACTCGTCATGCACTGTGTATTCTGACACCTTTCTATCAGAACCAGCATTAACTTCTTCAGCAATCTGAGCAACAGTAGCTCGTCTGTTGGATCGGATCACACGGGCCAGCCTTCGCTCCCCACATGCATCAATGAGCCTTGACCCCCCATGACCCTTTTGCCGGTTCACTACTGTTCCTTCCTTGGACCACTTTTGATAGATACTGACCACTGCAGACCGGGAACACCCCACAAGAGCTGCAATTTTGGAGATGCTCTGATCCAGTGGTCTAGCCATCACAATTTGGTCCTTTGTCAAACTCGCTCAAATCCTTACTCTTGTCCATTTTTCCTGCTTCTAACACATCAACTTTGAGGACAAAATGTTGACTTGCTGCCTAATATATCCCACCCACTAACAGGTGCCATGATGAGGAGATCATCAGTCTTATTCACTTCACCTATCTGTGCTCATAATGCTATGCCTGATCGGTGTATTTAAAAAATAGATTGTAGCCTAAAATAGTCCATGTTGCTTAAAATCACCCTACATAATACCTTTCATTGGAACCGGAACAAGTGTTGGTTCACTTATCAGCTGACACTGATATCTTCGCCCATAGTAAGGCCAAAATGAGCTCAAGGGTATTCCTGTTTTTAGTCAACAAGCAAAACAGATACTCGCATTCCATATGTCACAAAATTTATGTCAGCACTTGATAGACTAAACTGACTAAAACTGGTAATTCATGAACATGGTCTATGTTTAAACTGCATTAAACTGTGATTGTATTCAGAGTAGATGAACTTGTAACTAGTTGCCCAACCCATAACAATGCATTAATAATTATTTAAGAGACATAAACTAAACAAACAACCACCATACACGCCTACACACAAGCACACCAACACCTTTCACCAGATTTGTTTGCATGACTTTCACACCCACGTCGGCTATATACTACCTGTAAGTGTGTAGTGTGGGGGGTGGGGGGGTGGGGGCTATGTGTCAGTGCAACTATCAGACAATCAAATCTTCCATTACCAGAGCTTTCTCACTTATCTCACTGATGCATGCAACTTGTACAGCCCTCTCACCTTATCTCAGTGGTCAATAAATAGTAAACTGTTTTTTTTTTTTTTTTACACCAGTGTCTTTCACAAATTTAAAAGACAGAACTAGCAGAAAGAACAATTAAACAAACAACAATGAATCCATTAGACAACACAAAATGTAACATGAAAATAAAAGCTGATTAGAGATAGCAGAGGAGTATTAAAGAGCCTATAAAATAAGACAACTCAGTAGTCTTTCTCGTGTTTTGCCATTTTCTTCTCATCTGCAAGCAATGGCATATGAAAATAGTAAGTTATAGTAAAACATTAAAAATACATAAAGTTGGAATCTTCAGTTTGTCCTAAAATGGATTTATGTCAAGAATAATAATTAAAACATTTGTCTTTATTCCCAACATTGTCGTAATGTTTCCTCTATTCATTTCTCTTTAAAATGGCTTCATAGGCAATATATACTTGCTCATAGATTACTGCTAACAAATAATAATAAGTGAATAATAATTACTAATAAATTTTGTTAACATAATAACAATTTTATGTTAATGTTAACAATTTCATGTTTTGTTAACAATAAGGTTTGAGGTTAACCAGACAAACAGATAAATAAAGGCAGTACACTTTCACTTTGCATGACAAAAGTTATTGTGTGAAGTTATTGTAAACATGCCTTAGGTTCCTATCAATTGTCCTTATTCTTGGAGTGCCCTATTCGGCATTATGTAGGCGGTCATTGGTCAGTTAATGAAAATACAGAAGCAGCGACTGGTCAAAATGTCCCTGAAAGTATAAAAATAATAGTGTGAAGTGGGACTTCCATGACATATAAATGATGTCATGGAAGTCTCTGTGTTTATAAAAGCAGCGAGAGAGAGGAAGTGAGCTTTAGATCTCATGCTTGCACTATGCAGAACACACGGAGCTTGTGGATTCGCTTTCTTTTGTTGATCACAGGAGGTGAGTAAAATAATCAATATATTATCCACTACAAAAACACACAGTTTTACATTAATTAGACACACCTGTTCAAGTGTAATGCATTACTATGTTAATTTTCAAATGTTTTGGTTAGTGTTATTCAGAAGTAATAAGCAGTGTGCACAATTAGAAATACAAGTTTGTATGTCTCTTGCTCTAATAGTGTTTATTTAGTTACCTGCATTTATTTCAGGGCTAAACTATTTAGACCTCTGCAGTGTATTCTGGTTAAAATTAAGGTTTCTTTGTAATAGAAAAGCAGCATACATTCGTTGTCGTTAAGTATAAACATTGAATGAGTTCTAAGTGAGTACAGATATTTTTCTCTCCCATTTACTGATACAAATGTACTGATATGTTTTCTCTCCCATGTACCTATACGTTAAGTTTGTATGAGTGTAAAGAAAAAACATATCATAGAATTTCCCATAGAAACTCCACAGTCCTCCTACAGCTCTGGACATAGCTTTAGCAGAGGTGGCGATCACCCACACGTCTTTGAGCATATGACTATAAAAATGACACCTACAGAAGGCTGAGGTGTACTTTATATATCTTAACTGAGTTTCCTGTTTGACACTCTGTGCATACAAATAAGACCACTCTCAGTTTACACTCATGCACATTATTGTGACTTTCCTGTCTGCTCTCTGCAGCCCCTCTCAGTGGTTTGAGAGTAACATTATGAGTCAGTGTGGAGTGAGTGAGTGAGTGGAGACCACAGGCTCATCTGCCCCCCTTTTTCTTCCATTTACAAATGGCAATTTTACACTCTTTTTTTATTCCACTCACTGACTGTACTCCTAATGACTTTTGCTTATTTTAAAACAAACAGCAAGCAGCAGCAAAGACACTGTAGGTTTACAGTGGGGGTTGAAATGTGTGTTCTATTTACGGCATGCTACATTTAAGGTGTTACAGATCTGACATTTATGTGACATAGATGTGCTGTTTGTCTTACAGGCTTAACACAGTGCTTGGCACTGAAGCACATCTCAGTACTCCAAGGAGATACACTGACTATGAAATGCCACTTCAAAAACACTAATATGCTTCATGCTTTGGAGTGGAGAGACCCAAAAGATTTCCTCTTGTTCTTTAACAGAGAAAAAGGTAAGGATGCAGCTTGGGTTACTATATGTATTATTATAATATATATGTATTATTATAATATAATATGTAGTATTACTAATTAGGAGCGAGGATATTAAGCGTAGTTATGGTTTTCACTTAATAATGGCTTAATGGTAAACTAATGGTACTAATGGACATACCCATAAACATTTTAACGTGTATGGGAATGGCAGTCTGTGATTTTTGTCTGTCTAATAAAATATTCATTTGTCCGTCTTGTTGGTTTGCAGTTTTGAAAGACAAGAGAAAGACAACTGTCACCTTAACAGCCACAAAATTTTCAATAAGTGTGCCTGATATGAAATTCAAAGATGGAGGTGTTTACAAATGTCTTCATTACAAAAATAAAGTCACAGAGAAAAGATATAAAGTCACTGTTATAGGTGAGTAGGAACATTTTCTTATTAACACTGTTAAATAAACAAATAGGAATCAATCAATTCAATCAATTCAATTCAATTCCCCTGGTTTATGTTATAGTTCTAAATCATAGCCATACTTTGGACAAGATTCTGGCTTGCTGAATGTGAAAAGCAGTTATTTGCTAAAATTGCAGGTGCTCCAAAACTGGAAATATATGAGCAAGAGGATAAAACAATGCTTAAATGCTCTGCTTCAGCAAATGAGCATCCAACCAGACTCTCATGGGTAATGGACAATGGCCTAGAGATTGCGGGTAAGTACGCAATTACGTACTCAGAAATGTTTGAACTAAACAAAATCACGGATGAATTGATTACAGCATGTCATAAGCCAGCGTGTTTATTTGTTGATTTACGACACTAGATTCAAATAGTTTATTATGACATTTGAACTTTTTTGTGACTATTGTCATATTTTATGAAATTGGTTTTGACTGGACAATATTATTATTGCAAGATCAAAGTGCTAAATTATTCTTGTTTTCTGCTGTTATTTTTCCGTGCCATAATTGAACATACAAGCATGGCATGCATGATTTTGTTTCTCAAAATGTTTTATTATTTATTCCCAGCTCACCCATACTACGAGTATGAAAATGCATCCAACAAATACACAGCTGTAAGCCAGCTGAGTTTAAAGGTTCCTAGGAAAAAAGTTACAGTAAAGTGCTTGGTCCGTCATCCAGCTCTCCATGGTTCTGAACTGGAAACCTTTATCCACTTAGGAGACCAGAGTGAGTATGTGAGTGTGTGTGTGTGTGTGTGTGTGTGTGTGTGTTTGTGTGTGTAAAAACAGCTAAGGAGATTAGTATGACATGGTGTCTGGCCTTATTAGGCATTTAACTGTCAGTAGGAAATGAAATATTCTGGGGGATTTTGGGCTTAAACGAAAGCACAGTTCACAGAGTGGACTCTTTGGTAGTTTCCCTTTTTATCTTTGCTTACAACATATCACACAACTTCTGTGAAATATTTTTTTTTTTTTTCTGGATACACTAACAGTTTTTTTCTGTGTGTGGTATAAATTCTAACAGAGGAATATATGTATTTTATCTTTGTGAGCAGGTCAAGATACTTCAACCTCATCAAGTACCACACTTGGATCAATAGGCACAACGGTCATTCCAACACTTTTTAGCAAAACAAGTAAGCACAAATATTTTCTCACTGAAATATAACTAAAAATATTCAAAAAAATAAATAAAAATCCTACCTTGCTCAGCAAGAAGGAGGGGCTTGTACATGTAAAACAATGCCATAGAAGAATTTTGATTATTGCTTCACCTAGTGGTGTAAAGTAGTAATCTCTAAGAACTCTTTCCACCTGTATCGTTCTTAATTGTTATTCTTTTCTTTTTCAGACTTTACCAATAGTCAATCAGAGTCAGAAACAACAAATTACAGTAATACAACAGGTAAGAATCTACTACTTATGGTAACACAAAAACAAAGCTTAACAAAAGCTAAAAAAACTAGTCACCATTGCTCTGTAAAGTCAATATGAAATAATTCACTCACTGAAATGTCTTGTTGCAGTAAATGAAACCACAGAAGGAACTTCATCAAATGGGAGAACAAACATATTAAGCAACACTACTGGTGAGGATATATACAGTTTGAAATTGAACACCACACCAAATGCAAAACAAGACATCTATAGCATGCTTATTTATCAAGTAACCTCTTCACCGTGCTTATTTGGGGACGCACATTTTGAAATGTTCTACTATCTACAGTTAATAACTGTGAGTTTTCTTGAACCAAAGTCTTTCTTGTTAAAGCATTTGTAAATTCTTAATATCACAATATGACAGTTTAAAAACAGGTAACCCTAAATTGGTTCCTTATTGACCTAACATGATAGGTGATGTTACAGATAGCTTACGACAAGTTTAGTACATAAATAAAGCGTTTCTACATCGTTTGGGGGAACTATATTTAGGAAAATAACAGAAGTAGTAATGTACACAATCTACATTTTGCGCACTCTTTCACCACTGTGTAAGACATACCCTGTAATGTCTCCATTGCTTATCTTAAACTTTTTCATTGCAGCAAATGAGACAGCTGAAACAACAGAGGGCATGCCATCAAATACCAGCAACACATCATTAAGCAACAATACTGGTGAGAAATCCCATTTGGTATTAAGTATATACAGTCTTTTTTCGGCTTTTGAAATGTAACTGTGTGGTATTTTGGGTTTTTTAATGGTAAAGAAACTAATCACATGTATGCTTTTAGGGAATGACGACACACATTTTGACACACATATTAAAAAGGGAAATTCTGCATTGCTGGTGCTGCTGGTCACATGCCTCATCATCTGCCTGGTCGTGGTGCTTGCCTTCTTCCTGGTTCGCCTCAGGAAAGCACATATGGCCTGGAAAAAAGGTAACAGTTCAACAAATGGGGAAATTCACTGAAATTCACGAGATTCCATACATTCATACATTTGTTATATATTTAGCTAACAGTTTTTCTTTTTTTCTAAACACAGAGAATGAAGAATCTGATCAGTCAGTAGAGAGCAGCAAGTCAAAGTCGAGCAGTGAGGAGAAGCAAAAGCAAAAACAGCAACAGAGAGGACGAGGTACAGTCTTCATTTACTGAATCATTTACTGAACAACTGTTGAAACAGAGATTATAAATAAACAGCTTTGTTCAAACAGCTAAAACTATCTCTCTCTCTCTCTCTCTCTCTCTCTCTCTCTAGGCTTTTTGAAAACCAGTTTCACAAAGTACAAAGTAGAGGAAGCGCAAGAAGCTCAGGTGCAAGAAGCTCAGGCCACACCTACTTCTGTTGTTAACGAAAACCCACAGCACTTTATATCCAGATCTAGCATCAAAGAGACGGAACTGTGAACAATTTGAGAACAATACCTAACCAGCATTGGTATTGTAGCCTATTGGTGCTTGAATACTGGTTGAAAGCTTGAATGATATTAAGCTAAATGTATTTTGTTTTATAATCTTTATGTGCCTATAATGTGTACTATATTGATGATTTTGATATTTTTTGAAGATAGTGTATAGTATATATTTTTTTACGGAGTGACAATAAATATGTACATGTCGTTAAACTTGTTTGTACTCTCTTATTGAACTGATACCAAGTAAACATGCTTAATTATGATTACTTTTCATTCATTCAAAAAAATTTTGTTTGTTAAAATGTGCAAATAACACTATAATAACATACATACTAGTTTAATATAATAGAATCAGGTTAATAAAATAACAATAAAACGTCATATATCATCTCACACTATATATTTATAAGCAACCATTCAATGTAATGACGCGCTTTTTACAATAACCCGCCGGATTTTCTAGACGTTTCTACAGCTACACAATACATGCGCCAATTTACTGATCTGAGACCAGTTTCACTTTTCTTCGATGTTTGTAATCAGTAGCAGTGAGTTCAGAGAAGCCGGTCCTAGATCTGTCGTTGAACAGAGACGTTATGTTAGGGGCGGGCGCTATCCTGCTGTTAGAGCACTATTGGTGAACATGGCGTGACGTTGAGTTTCCGAGCATGTGATTGGTCTGTTCAGCTCGGATATATAGAGGATCTAGAAGCTTCTCTCGTTCTCTCTGCAACGGCGAGGTAAGGCAAACACCGCCTTAATACAGCTCCATCTTCCATCGACCTCTGCTAAATTTGGTGAGTGAAAAAAAATTCTATGAGGATTGTGTTGTCAATTTCAATGAAATGAAGGCACGTTGTAAATGGAAGTAGTATTACCATTTTATGGACGCTTCCCGTAAACGGTCGATTGACCTCGTCCGGGCCTAGCCCTTTGTCATGGTCCTGATGTGTTATAATTAGAACAATTATTTTGCCCATGGTTTTTAGTCAAAATAAAGCGTGAAATATCAACTATATTCAGGTCCTTTCATTTTGAGAACCAGTATGTTAGCTTGTGACTTATTGTAATTTGGTGGTTTAAGCTAGCTAGCGAAATCGGTACGGCTATGACAAAGGAAAATGGTGGTTCATATGGATATTACCGGTCATATCGGCCATTTGTCGTCTTATTTGGCTCATTCAGTTAACTAGCATAGCATAGCATTGTACATAGTAGTTTTCAAGAACCGGTATGTGGACCGGTATTTTTGGTGGGTTTTTTTTTTTTTTTTTTTTTTTTTTTTTTTTTTTTTTAAAAGGAGGGTTTTTTTTATCTTAACCGAAATTAGATTAATTTTGTAGATGAAAGTCTATTCTAAGTCTAAGTGTATATATCCTTTTTTTTTTTTTTTGGATCTTTTTTTCTTTTTTTTTAATCGATTGCAATTTTGTTAGCTCGCTAGTACTACCGGAAGTTGCTGCCATAGAACGTTCTGGTAGGCCTAACCACGTGGTCTCGCCATGCGGCCATTACTGCTTAGGGTTTTTTTTTTTTTTTTGGCGCATTGTCGTTTAGTTGGCTGGTTAATTTAACATTTTAGTTAAATCCATGAAATATATTTTAACCTTTTTGCAATTTTTTTTTGTTCTCTTCAGTAACAATGTCTAAGGGACCAGCTGTTGGTATTGATCTGGGGACCACCTACTCCTGTGTTGGAGTCTTCCAGCATGGAAAAGTTGAAATTATTGCCAATGACCAAGGAAACAGGACCACCCCAAGCTATGTGGCCTTCACTGATACCGAAAGGTTGATCGGTGATGCAGCCAAGAACCAAGTGGCCATGAACCCCACCAACACAATCTTTGGTTTGTAGGATGTTTTTGATCTATCTCCAGTTTGCACATGTCCTGTACAAGAAAGTCAATTGATTGGAGTAAAGTTGAATAAATTTTCCATTTGTGGTCTCCAGATGCCAAGCGCCTCATCGGCAGAAGGTTTGAGGACTCCATCGTTCAATCTGATATGAAACACTGGCCTTTCAAGGTCATCAGCGATGGTGGAAGGCCCAAAGTGGAGGTCGAATATAAAGCAGAGACAAAGAGCTTCTACCCTGAGGAAATCTCCTCCATGGTGTTGGTAAAGATGAAGGAAATTGCTGAAGCCTACCTTGGAAAGGTGGGTGTCTAATGGTTTTTTTTTTTTTTTTTTTTTTTTAATTAAACTTGGTTGGCTAGACTGGAATTAATTTTTTTTTTTTTTCCCTCTTCTCCACTTTAACAGTCTGTCAGCAATGCTGTGATCACCGTACCAGCTTACTTCAACGATTCTCAGCGTCAAGCCACAAAAGATGCTGGCACGATTTCTGGTTTGAATGTGCTCCGAATTATTAATGAGCCCACTGCTGCTGCTATTGCCTATGGTCTGGACAAGAAGGTAAGTTCTGCATTTATTTTTAGAGCTCTGCCATAACTTCCTCTTTTCTGTAAAAGAAATTTTGCTATGATGAAGTTGATTCCTGCCATTCGTAGTTTCCACCAGAGGTTGTAAAAGACCAAAGATGGCCCAAGTACCTTCCTTGGATGTCTGAGCGAAATTATTCACTTTATTGTAATGCCTTTTCCTATGTTAGTTTCATATGTGTAAATTTTTTTTTTTTCTCTCCCCTTGTCTTTCTGTATAGGTTGGCTCTGAGAGGAATGTCCTTATCTTTGATCTTGGTGGTGGCACCTTTGATGTGTCTATCTTGACCATTGAAGATGGCATCTTTGAGGTCAAATCCACTGCTGGTGACACTCACCTGGGTGGTGAAGACTTTGACAACCGCATGGTAAACCACTTCATTGCAGAGTTCAAACGCAAACACAAGAAGGACATCAGTGACAACAAGAGAGCTGTTCGCCGTCTGCGCACTGCCTGCGAGCGGGCCAAGCGCACCCTGTCCTCTAGCACTCAGGCCAGTATTGAGATCGACTCCCTTTATGAGGGTGTTGATTTCTACACCTCCATCACCAGAGCTCGCTTTGAGGAGCTCAACGCTGACCTCTTCCGTGGAACCCTGGACCCCGTTGAAAAGGCGCTCAGAGATGCCAAAATGGACAAAGCACAGATCCACGACATTGTCCTGGTTGGTGGCTCTACCCGAATCCCCAAGATCCAGAAGCTTCTCCAAGATTTCTTCAATGGCAAGGAGCTGAATAAGAGCATCAACCCTGATGAGGCTGTAGCTTATGGAGCAGGTTAGTTACAATGGACTTTATTCATTTTTCATATTTTGATTTCGCTATGATGAAGTTGATTCCTGCCATTCGTAGTTTCCACCAGAGGTTGAAAAACCAAAGATGGCCCAAGTACCTTCCTTGGATGTCTGAGCGACAGCAAGGGATAGAATTGTTTTCCAGTTACCTTTTGAAGATCTTAACACCCTTTTTTTTTTTTTTTTTTTTTTTTTTTTAAAAAAAAGCTGTCCAGGCTGCCATCCTCTCTGGGGACAAGTCTGAGAATGTTCAAGACCTGCTGCTTCTGGACGTCACCCCTCTGTCTCTTGGAATTGAGACTGCTGGTGGTGTGATGACTGCTCTGATCAAGCGTAATACCACCATTCCAACCAAGCAGACCCAGACTTTCACCACCTACTCTGACAACCAGCCTGGTGTGCTGATTCAGGTTAGAACCAAATTTTAATTGGATTTTGATTTATTTATCGCTATGATGAAGTTGATTCCTGCCATTCGTAGTTTCCACCAGAGGTTGTAAAAGACCAAAGATGGCCCAAGTACCTTCCTTGGATGTCTGAGCGATTTATATCTTCTAAACATGGTTTAAGGCCTTATGGGTACAGACAAAAAAAATAATACCCCTTCCCTCTTGCAGGTTTATGAAGGTGAGCGTGCCATGACCAAGGACAACAATCTGCTGGGCAAGTTTGAGCTCACTGGAATCCCACCTGCTCCTCGTGGTGTTCCCCAGATTGAGGTCACATTTGACATTGATGCCAATGGCATCCTTAATGTCTCTGCTGTTGACAAGAGCACTGGCAAAGAGAACAAGATCACCATCACCAATGACAAGGGTAGGTTGATTTCCTGAATTCTGTGAATTTGGTGCTTGTTTAGCTTTTATTCCAGTTTTCTGAAGTTGTCTAATTTTATTATTAGGTCGTCTCAGCAAGGAGGACATTGAGCGCATGGTGCAGGAGGCTGAGAAATACAAGGCTGAGGATGATGTTCAGCGTGACAAGGTGTCTGCCAAGAACGGCCTGGAGTCCTATGCTTTCAACATGAAGTCCACTGTAGAGGATGAGAAACTGCAGGGCAAGATCAGTGATGAGGACAAGCAGAAGATTCTTGACAAATGCAATGAAGTAATCAGCTGGCTTGACAAAAACCAGGTAAGATTTGCACTTTACCCCTATTAATTTGTGCAGGTTTTTTTTTTTTTTTTTTTTTAAAAAAATCTATAAATGCATCTAATCTGGATTTCTTTTCTCAGACTGCTGAGAAGGATGAGTATGAACACCAGCAGAAGGAGCTAGAGAAGGTCTGTAACCCAATCATCACCAGGCTGTACCAGAGTGCTGGAGGTATGCCAGGTGGGATGCCTGATGGGATGCCAGGTGGTTTTCCAGGAGCTGGAGCTGCTCCCGGTGGTGGATCTTCTGGTCCCACCATTGAGGAGGTTGATTAAGCCGTTTGAAATTTGCTCTACCTCTCCAATGTTTACTGGTGCCCTCTGTAGCAGAGTTGGTTTTGGTGGTTTCTGCTATGGAGTGACTGCATATTTTTAAAAACATTAAGGGATTAAGGGATCAGTTACAGGGAACATTCTTTTCTACTTGAATGCACAACTCACAGTTCCTCAAGATGTTAAGCCTTTTGCAAATACCTCTTGCAAATCTGAATAAAGTTCACTTTTTCCCAGTCTTTCCTCTCTTGTATGTACTTGTACACCATGGGTAATTTCATTATGTACCAGGTCATTGCTACATGATTTTTTAGTGTTTTTGATTAGTTATGTGCACTGTTTATATAAAAAGGCAACTTTGAACCATATCATTTACCAAAGCACTAAGTGAGGATATAAGTATATAATGTGTTGGCAACATTGAACAGTATTTGCAGTGGGTATTAAGTGGTTAAAATCTTGTATTTTGCTATGATTTGAGGTGACAATTTAGTGAGTCCTATGGCTTTGTTTCAGGGCTGATGTGCAAAGTGACTTGTGTGACAGGAACTACAGAGGTCATGATGAAGCACGTGATTCGTGGTACTGGTTTGAAAGGTCCGAATACTCCAATTTCATGTAAAAGTTTTCCATTAAAGTACAAATATGAATTCTGAAAATTTTCTAGCAGGACCGGCTCTAGACAAAGACCACAGTATACAAATACGCTTTTATTTTGTACGATTTGTGATTTGATAAAAGCTTGAAGGGGTGTTAAAAAAAAAAGCCCTGACCAATCACAATGCAAAACCAGTTTCCTGTTTTTGATTGGCTGTAAGTAACGGTGTGGTCTACGCTGTCAGTCATGCAATTCATAAAGTGTGGAAATATTTGCTTCCATATGCAATGCATTGATTTTTGGTAATTTTTCTTTGGTAGTATTACAATATTTCTCCTAAATTCAAAATATAACTTTAGAGTGTATATTTAAAGGAAATGACAACACATCAAAATAACCCAAGATCATGCAGTATTTGCAGAGCTTTATTAACTCAAAACGAAATGCAAGAAATTTGTAAGCAAATTGTTAATGCTTTGGCTAAATAACATTAAGAAATCAGTATTTGGTGGAATAACCCCGATCTGCATGTGTTTTGGCTCCATGCTCTCCACCAGTTTCTCACATTGCTGTTAGGGAACTTTATACCACCCTTTTTGCAAAAAAGCAAACATCCATCCATCTTCCTCTTGATGACATTCCAGAGGTTTTCAATAGGGTTCAAATCTGGAGATCGATCTGTCTATCTATCTATCGACTGACCCAGCCATCATACCCACCCACCCATCCATCAACTAGTTCTATGGATTTTTTAAAATGTTTACTCAATTTCTCTCTTCAAAATATTACTTGAATATTTAATTTTTAGTTGGCCCAAACTTCACTCCAACTTTAAAAAGATTATATTACTTGAATTTGTGCTTGGTCCAGTCATTAGCCACTCTGAATGTTGAAAATAATCCTTTGTTTAACATTTTAAAAACACATTTGCACTTATATTGACTTAATATATGTCTTCTTAACTGACCCCACCCCCAAAAGTTGCCCACCTGGGATATCTGTCTGCCCACCCTTCTATGGTCCGCAACAACCGGGCCTGACGTGGAGGTCTGTGCGACCCTTGAAGGACCATCACTGATCCACCACCAAACCTGTAATCTTGGATGATGTTGCAGGCAGCATAATGTTCCCCACAGCATGTCCAGATGTGCTCAGTGTGAACCTGCTCTCATGAACAGAGCAGGGTGCCAGTAGAGGACCTGCCAATGGAGCCGCACAGTGCTGAGCTTTAAGCACAGGTCCCAGTAGAGGTTGTTGGGCCCTCATGTTACCCTCATGGAATCTGTTTCTGAAAATTTTGCTTAGAAACATGCACACCATTCGCCTGTTGGAGTATATTTTGTAGGTCTCTAGCAGTGCTCCTCCTGTTTCTCCTGGCTCAAACAAGCTGATACAGGTCCTGCTGCTGGGTTGCCCTGCTGTGGCCCTGTCCAGCTTCCCTAGTGTAACGGCCATTTTCCCAGTACCTTCTCCATGTGCTTGAAGCTGTGCTGGGAGAAACACCAATCCTTGTAACGACACATCTACGGAGAAGCTGGACAACCTGTGCAATGTTATTGGGCTTCAGGCACTGTCAAATGCTACAAGTAGTGACAAGGACCCTAAGAAAACTAGAGACAAGTCAGTCAGGAAGGATAAGGAGAGAGCAATTGTATTAGGCCACCACCTTGCGGTTGCCTCTCCAGTGCACCGATGGTCACTTTCATTTGCTGGGTAGATTGATAACCATGAAGATTAATAGACTTATTGTTATACTCTGATGATTAAAGTGCTCTCTTAATTTTTTGGGCAGTGTATTTGTAAATGTCTTGATTAGTAAATATCAATCAGTATATCGATTTCAATTACGGGCTATATTGTTTAGATTCATGACAGAAAATCCCATTTAAGTCAAATGTGTGTCAATACCGAGTCACCCAATTCATAATGCGCATGTGCAAGATATCTGCGCGTCTGTGTCACCAGGGCAACGGTTACAAGCAAAGTGGGTGAGAATTCTTTAAGACGGCTTGCTGTGTTTACGTTTCTCATTAGCTCTTAGGTATTGCTATCGAGATTTAAAATAAATTTGTAACAGAAATTGGTTTGTAGATTAGAACAAAAGTGTGTGTCTCGATTAGCTGACTAACGTTATAAAATACTAAATGCAAATTATACTCGCTAGGTAGCTAACTAGGCAATTTAGCTAGTTGACTAAATCATTGGCTAGCACGTCATTAGTTTGTGTAGTTTGCTGAACGCTGTCTCAATATATCTTCCGCACTGAATAACAGAGACACATTTTTATACAGGTCTAATGGTGATAAGAAGAGAAACATGAAATCTGCTCAGGAACATGCCGGTAGACCAAGCGATGAAGATGTACCCCATGATCTTTGGGACTCTTTAGAATCAGACACTGAGAGTTTGGTGCAGGAAAAAGCTTACCAGAGAGAGCTTCAGAAACGCATACTGAACGGTGTTGGAGAAAGCAGTTACTCTTATAATGACAACATCGAGAGATCGGAGTATGAAGAGGGCTGTGACCCACAACCTGCTGTCACTGAAACATGTGAAGACCAAAACACCAAGTATTCAAGGTATCCAACTAATCTAAAGGACCCTGCCACTGTTATTTATTATAGCCATATGTATGACATATAACGAATTATGATTCGATCAACTAACACCCTATTTTGGACCCTAAATGAATCTGTTATAAGCTTATTGACCTTAATTGAGTGCTATATGGAAGCCTAGGAAGCTCAAACTCCAAAAAGCCCCTGAATGGATTTTGTCTGCTTCTGTTTTCTCAGTCTTATTAACACTCCCTTTGTTTTACATTATGAGAAAATGTGAAAGGGTTAATGACAACAGTGGACAGCCTTAATCCTAAATATTCATGTCATTATCTGAAATTCTCCATCAACATGAATGCCCTGTTGAGTATAATACACTTTACTGTACCGTCATTAGTGGATGTGAGTAATTAGGCTCTCTGAAACAGCCTAGATCATTCCTGAAACGATGAAACCTTTTTATTGAAGAGCGGCCTGGGAAACATAATGGAAATGATTAACAGCTTGTATTCACTTGCCTAATAGGTAATGGCAGTCTTTGAAAATGATGTTAGAGTACATGCGTTCTAATTCATTTGAAAGACCTCTAATTTTGGCACTTTCCATATAACTACCCTCATTTAAAGGAAATGAGATTTTTATTCTGCAGAAGGTTATCACAATAAGGCCTCATTCTGAAGTCCATTAAAAAAAAGCAGATGCTTTGTTGTGCATTAAATAGGAGGCCTTTGTGTGCAACAGAAGCACAGATGCTGGAATCTGAAGTGTTCATTGCAGCATCTGTCTCGACTCCTCTAGCTTCAGCTTAAACAGAATGCGCATATTTAAAAAAAAAAAAAATTAATTTATTCAATCATCTTCAGTAATCACTTTATTCTGCTCAGGGTTGCAGAGGGTCTGCAGAACACTGGGCACAAGTGGAAATACCCCGGAGATATGGGATGCCAGTCTATTGCAGGCCATCATGCACATAGTTTGAATTTGATAACATATATTATGGAACTTCTGCCATTATTTACACTGTAAATATTTTTATATTCTCAAATGACATAATTAACATATTCCTGAACAGATATAGTATGATTGAAAATTCAAGTCTACTGCCAAGTAGGATGTTTTTATTTTTCTATTATTAAATTCGTTTAATGGATCCAAAGCTAATACAAATGATTACTTAGACAATCATTCATGACCAACCATTAAATGACAACAAAATTAGACAAAAAAAACTAAGTTAGCTATTTCCTATAGCTAAACACCATTTGTTTTATTTGTTATATGTTTTTACCTAACACAGTGCTCATTTCTGTATCTTACCTGATAATGAATATTAGTCCATCCCAACCATGTCATTACCATTCTGTTGAGGGTTTAAACAAATTTGTACCTTTTGCATTTGTAACTGTTGAATATGCATATAAATATAAGCTTTTGGTAGTACCTTACGTATTTAACCTTATTTTCTACCCACTTCCTCATTCAAACACCACATTGACATTGTATGACACTCTATTTGTTGTGGTTGGAGATTCCTGTGTTTGGGAAGTAGGAACCTGTATCAAGCAAGGAGCAGTGTTTCAGATTTTTTTTTGTAACTCAAAAAGCTTTGAGTGGGTTTTCGTATGTTAAGGAGCCTCCACAGCTGTGAGCCCACACTGCATTCTCAAACTCATTTCATCGAGTCATTACTGAGTCATTCGCTGCCCCTTGCCCTCGTTGGCTGAAGAGCCGTACGCCTCGCCAGCGCTGTATTTGGCATCATGAGACGTGAAGAGCATCTTGTAGCATTCAGAGCTGTGCAACAAAGAGGCACTCCTCTAATTATTTTAATGAGATCTTTTCATCCGGTGATGCAAGGAGCACATTAGGTAGCAATTTCAACCTATTTTATACCCTTGAATCTGCCATTTCCAAAACTATAGCGCAATTGTAGGCTCTAGACCCTTAGTGTTTAGGGGCTAAGCTGGGGGGAAACACAAGGATGAGGCAAAAGAAATGAGAAGCGTATCTTGTAGGATGTGCCAGGCCTTTTCACTCATCTTTGCATAATTGTTTCAGCCTGCGCTAATGGTTCTTGGGCTACTAGTCTCTTGACCTGGATTTAAGTTACATATGATGTCTCTTTAATTATTCTAAACAGTGCTTCTCCAAAATTTTCAGACAGATGTCACCTTGGGATGAGTATGCTGACTTGCGCTATGATCCAAACTGGAGAAAGAAGCTGGCAGGGACTGAGTTTCTCCAGACAGACTTCTTGTTTGACCCCAATGAGGATCCTGCAGATGCTCTGAGACACACAGGACATCTGTCTCCAAGGGGAAGTCATGAATATTTAATAGTCCATAGTCCTGTTTCACCAGAGATAGATGTTGTTCACCCCAAACCTCTACAGTCCTCCTTTCACCTACATCCACCAGAAGAACAAGACACAGTACTGTCAGTACCCCAACACTCATCTGCATCCATAGAAAGAATGCCACCTTCAGATTCAGTTAAACCCATGAATTTTAAGCCCAGAATTAACCACCAGCAAGGTGATGCTGGAATTCAGAGGCAGCATGATAGAGAGAAGCAAAGCATTGCTCAGGAGCAAAATAGAGACAACCTTGATGCAGTAGCTGTGCAGAGGAAACGCACCCAAAAAGTCAGACCACCCATGCTGAAAGAAGACATAATAGAGCGCAATAAAGCCACTCTGGGTATGAACAGTCATAAACAAGGGTCATATCGGAAGGTATATGAGCAAAGAGGAGGAAAATCTGATGATTCAAATCAGGTAAATGATAACTTTATTGCTAACTTAATATGATTCTATTTATAATTGAGTTTGTATTGGTAGCAGCCATTTTGACTGGTCATTTGAATTGAATGGGTTTAATACACGCATTTATGGGCCAATAAATAATGGAATAATGGAAAGTTCAGGATTAAATAAAACTCTCTGAGGCCTAATAAATACATTTTCTAATACTCTGTTACATTTGAATAATGCGCCTATTGTTTATTGTTTGTGTGTTGTAGTGTCTATGAAGTTTATTTTACAGTTTACAGACTGACAAACTGTTTATGTGTTGTATGTATTCTCTCAGTGAACCACTAGGGGATGCAGTAACACAGCATTTCTCAGCCAGCCTCTATCTGTTTTCTTTCTATGTTTCCATTCTGGTCCGAAAGACCACAAATAGGATTACTTAAATCCCATTTCACTGCCTTTTCTATCCTAATGCTCTGCATATTAGTATACATATAACAAGGCTGTCATGGGTTGGGCTTCCTCGCCAGTAGGTGGATCAGTGACTTTAAGTCATCTTACATGTGAATGAGTGTGTAAATGGTGCGGATGGTGTCCCAAATTCCATCTGGATGCCTTCTCTGCGCCCAGTGCTTCATGAATATACTAATATAGCCAATATTCTAAATATACAGGATGGAGCTGATTTTTAGAATTGAATTGAAGATGAATGATGAATAATAAGTTTGTAAAGACTCATTTTGTGCTGCTACAAAAAGGTGAACATGTATGAGTGCACATACAGTATATCTATTCAAATAATTCTGTATTTTCACTCTAGTTTCGGACACTGTGCATGCAAAACAGTAGCCCATAATATCTACTCATTAATAGCATTGCAATGTTTTTATACATTTTTGGAGAGATGTTTTGATTCACAAACACCCATTTTTTTAAAATCCATTGTAAGCAGAAGTCTACATTGTTTCCTCGGAACAAGTGTGCCATGTTTGATATGACCTGACCTGTATCGTTGTTTTTTTTTTCTTTTCTGAATTTACAAGTGACCTCGCTATTGTCGTGGTCCCACTGTGAAAGGAAATAAGCAGCCTAATCTAGCTATAGCTCAGAAATTAATTTGGCAGACACTGGGAGCAGAAAAGGGAATAGGAAGCATGTCTGGCTATGTAGTGCCTATTATGAGTTGATCTGCACAACAGTAGCTATTAAGAACATCAGAGAGGCATGGTTACCAATAGGCTCTTAGCTGTCAGTGCACCTGGCCCTGCCGTGTAATTGGCAGCCTCGGCCTGTCTGTGGGCTGCACTACATGAGGATTTGCAACATTTTAGGCCTTTCCTGGCCCATCTGAGCCCATACCCACCTTAATCTCTCATGTCAGCTGCATTAGCATAGTGAAGAGCTGTTAGCATTGTGACATGGTAAACAGAGCGAAGGTTTTCCTCCCTAAACGCTTTGCTGATTGTACTTCCACAGTCCCAAGTCTTACAGGTAAGCTCTACACTATGGAAAGAGGTTATGATGATCTAAAACTACTTTATTTATCTTATCATCCAAACCTATAATAAAGATTGACCTGCACAATAAAGACTGACCTGCACAGTATAAAATGACTCTAGATTTGCCGTTTCTTTCCGATGGCAAAGCCTGGATTTTGTTTGTTTATGTTATTTGTCTTTTTATGATGTGAAAGAAAGATCACAAGATCCGACCCTGCAGATTTGTCATGCGCCCATCTCTCCTATCATATATTCTGATATTTGCCCTTGACTGTGCTTTTTATTTATTTCCTTTTTTCTTCAAAGGAAGATAAAGGCTCCTATTAAATCACATCAGTTTCCGCTTCATTATCTGGCCTCAGCTGCATATGTTTTTGGTTCATTTTTGAAAGCCACAGTTTTCTGTTTAATGGGCTTCTTACTGCTGACAATTAGCCATGTTATTAAACGTACACAATCTCATAATGTGCCAACTTTGTGTTGGCGAGTAGCAGAGCAAAGCCCGAGGCCGCTCAGAGGCTCCTTTGATAAAGACAGAAGTAGCAGAGCAATCTTCTGCCATTGCACTCAGCCAGAGTCCCTCGTCATCTCCCAGACCCTCACTTCAAAGCCAGGAACATAATGTACAATCTCTTAATAGCTCTAGACTGTGGCTCCACGGCTCTCTGCCACTGTACACCCTGCCTCAGTGTAAACACCTAATCAAGATTGCCTGGGCGGCCACAATAGCAACCAAATGCAATTCAAGAACTGCAAGCCTTTGAAGTCCTCATTGCAAAAGCTGTGTTTCTCAGTCTTGAGGAAAATGGCAAGCTCAGATCGCCTGACTTTGTTGTTGCCTCATCTTTCACCAAGAGGCAATTATGGACCCCCAATTTAACAGAATAGATATTACACAGCTTATGAAGCTCAAAATGCAATTTTGTTTGATCATTTTCTCAATTTGATTGAGATTATTAAAATGGTGGACAAAAGGCAGTGGCAGTAGCTCGGGCAGAGGCTGTGGCCTGCTGCCTCGGAGAGACCACGAAGTGCAGGTCTGTGATGTCTGCCATTCATTCACACACACACACACACACACACACATACACACCTGTTACTGCACAATGGCTGTATCGCATAGTATATACACTATATAAAATGAAACAAACAAAAAATCCTGCTTAATCTGTGATTGGTATAATGTTATCATTAACACCTACTTTCAGACCAAATCATCATTATAAAGATCATCATATTAAAAGAAACTGACTGATATTTATGGAATTGCGTTATTATCTTTGCAGACATTTCAGAGCTGTTAGAAACAGCTTGTGAATTGCCTGTTCAAACACTGCTCTTGTAAATGGTGGCTCTTATGTGCAGTGTTGGGATTCAGCTCTTTGCATTCCTGGCCTTTCAGTGAACAGATAAGTCAGCATGGCTGCCTGTTTATTGATGGATATGTTACAACTCAATCCACTCACTGCAGCATGCTTCTTTTTCGACCTTCCTCTATTTGCGCTTTCAGAATTAGCCACATTCATTCGGGGACTCTTCAAGCCGTCAATAGCATCGATCAGGCCGGATTGTCCTCAGAAGCCAAAGTGACTCCAAGTTTACTAAATGATTTTCATTACAGTATTAGCAGCAAATATGCTCTCGTTGAATGGGTGCATTAAAAAATGAAGAGAGTGAATTGATGTAATTATCCTCAAACTGTTCTGAAAGGACTGTGGCAAAGGGGATCAATAGATTTCCAAAACGTGCCAGAGACACATATGAGGGAATTGTGTTCAAGCAGTTTAGTAGCTTAGACAGTTTAGAGTAAAATAGAGCTTATGGCTTTATTAAAGGATGTTCAATACAATTTTGTTGACATGTAAATAACCTTTCTAGAGTAGTAATTTGTTTTTATTAAGTGCATTTTTTAACGTTGATATAAATCAAATTTAAAAAAAAATTACAAATGATGTTTAATGGGCTTTGCAATCTGTAATCCTGGGCATCTCTAGCTAGCATCATTTGGAATAGATTTATCATTTATTGTTTTTCCCCATTTTCTTTGATTTCTGTCTCCTTTTTCTCTCTTTCTGTTATTTCCTCTTTTTCCTTCCTTTCTAGCCCCTACTGTCAGCTGAGGACACTGCAAGCACTGCCAACCCAGGAAGCCCAGACAATGCCCTCAACCAAGAGCAGATGTGGATACAAAATGCTCAAAAACTAAAGGTAGGGCCCTTTACTCCTGTTCACTTTATTGATTTCATCCAACTCTCTTTCTCTCTCATTCCTCCTGTCTCCCTCTGTGGATATATGTAGGGTTGCTTGGCACAATCCATTGCCCTAATGCATAACTGTCAGCAAGGGCTTCCTCTCAAGATGAAAATGTCTGCACAGTGGGCGCACTGTCACCTGGGATTTCATTTTCCCTGTGATGGACGCAATTTCTGATAGAGTTGTTCAGGTACAATGGAGCCTCTGAAACGTCTTGAAAAGGAGCCCGTGCTGCAGAGAGAGGGGGAATGGAGAAGCATCATTATTTTGAGCACTTGAGCGGTCCCCCTAATGCTGGCAGGCAGAGGAGAGTAAATATTTTCCCATTAGAATGGTGAAAGCTGGTGTTGGCTAAATCAGAGGCATTACATGCTGCGACACAGCCCCAGACCTCACCGAATAATGTGTGGCAGAACGCTGTGCATTGCCTGGCCTACAGCACAAAATCGTCATCTGTATGCCCTGCTCCTCCTCAGGCTATGACAATAGCCACAAAGCTGCTGTTTTATAAAGAAATGTTTCAATACAAAAGGTTGGAAGGTTTCAGCTCCAGTCCTCAAAACATTTTAATTAGCCTCCATGTCATGCGGACTCTTATTCTCATAGCTTCTGTTTGAAATAAATATACTCAGCATCCTGATCATATTTGCTGTAATGATTTTTATTCATGTTAACAATGAGTTCTTTAGGGAAAGCAAGGTAATAATCCCTTCAAGTGCACTGTATCAAGCCTGGTGTATCAGAACACAAGCAAACTAATAACCGGTGTATGCTTCAGTTTGAGTTTGAATGTAAAATTGCATTTTCTTAATCTGTACCCAATTAGATGCACAACCGACGTAAGCACCTGGATCGAGCCAAGCTTCACAGCCAACAAAGCAAATCCAAAGGTCACCCGATCCAACTAGTGAAGAAACAGCACTCACAGACTCTCTCTGTGAGTCTCAGCCCACCTTACTCTGGCAGTAGCTCACATTCTTCTTTCTTATCAGCTCCAACTGTCAACCAGAACATCAACCTCAACACCTCAGCTACACTTGCTGAACCTTTTATTGACCATAAGACACAGAAGAACCTCTACCCATTTCCTCCTTCACCACACTGGAGGACCAGGAATGATGAGTTTAACTCATGCTTCAAAGGGCCTAGTTGTACTTCATGCCCTCCTGTTCCTCCTGGTGGTACATTGGACCATGAGAGCACACAACTGACTAATAAGAACAACATCAGGTCAGTTTTCAGTCCTGTTTACATAGACTAATTCTTATATAGTTGTATAGCATCGAAATGACAGCCAATTTCTTTTATCTGCCTTATTTAGTGAGTTAAACTACATTGCCTCCTGTACCGAACAACAATGTTTATCTCTCTCTCTATCTTTTTTAAGGATTTCTCCAACACAACCATCATTTCATAAAAGCTTTACCTCGAATGCCCCTCAGCTTTCGCATTATGGGGAGGAAAGTAGTGATTCTGCTCATGCACTCCAAACTTTCACTGGTGCCTATCCAGTGCTTCCTCCAATAGGTGCCTCTAACACTGCTGACACTGAGCTATGTGGTGGCAGACCAGAGGAAGCTACAAATCCTTTATACAGGAGCAGCTCAGAGGGATACCTGCCACAGCTAGAGAAGCAAAAACAAATAAATGCAAAAACAACTTATAAGGTGTGTGGGTGTGAAATGGGATGGGGCAGGGATTTATTTTTACTTTAGTTAAAGTTTGGGATATCATTGAGAACACCATTAATAAGCTATGTGTATATTTTAGCAATTTATGAAGACTTAATTAGTTGTATAAATACATTCAGGAGATCGCTGATGTTTCACTAGTTTTGAGTCCAGAAAATTGAAATTGGGCAAATGCAACAAGACTAAAAGTCCAGGAGTGGACTGACCAGCTCCATTCCATCATACATGGGTGGAATCAAACCTAAAGTCCAGGTGGTGGTGTCACTGCAGTGTGTTTCAGGCTGGATAATTGAGTTTCTTGATCTGTGTTGTAGACTGTTTTGAGAATTATGGGTAGAGTTAAGGGTTAGGGATTATGGTATAACTATATAACTACATAACTGGATCAGGTCCAGTTACACCAACTGGACTGGGTTCTGTAGCGTTGACTCCTATTTGACCATACTTACTGAGTCAAAAGCATGGCACTGCTGTCTACCCTGTCAATCAGTATGATAGTAGGCATTCATGGGGCAAAGTGGCAGCTAGTGTTCAGCTACCCAGTATCACGGAACAAGTAACAGTGTGAAAAAGATACAAATGCTGACTTCACGTGTTTTGAAAGAAATCGCTTGTTAGCCCTCTCTAGAATTTGCTGTTAGCTATAGTTGGATGGGGAAAAACAGGTTAAATTTGGAGAAACAGGTTAAAAAGGAAAAGAATAGATTCATGACTATTTTGAGATGCAAAAAATTGGCTCATCTCCAGACAAACTGTGTAATTGTGAATCTATTTATGGGAGTGTTTCTAATGGAGTGTCTTTTGTTTCATATCCATTGCTTTGTAATCACCCAGTTCTGCTCTACATATAATTTGCTACCTTTATAATTGTAAAATCAGACTGCTGATGATAAGACCAAATACACCAGATCTGTCCTAATTGCTTAATGCATTAGATTGGAAATGGTGTGAAAGTTGGCATAGCAGCCCTAGCATGGTGTAAAATCCTCCTTCTCCCCCATGATAGAGGTAATGAGTATTATGTCTGTGTGTATATCTGTAGGTTAATTGTACAACTAATTGAAGATGCTGTTAATTGCATTGACATGATATTATGAGGAGCGGTAACCGTAATGATGCTAAACTGAATTCAAGGACGATGTGATTATGTGCCATGTGTCATGCTGGGGTGCTGGGATGCTCATTTGCATTTAACCACAGCCTCTTTGTCCTGTGGCAGCGTGAGGTCTGCAGGTGTGGCCTGCTGAAAATCAGATCTGCCTTCCTAAACAAGCACAGTTAGCTAGAGCTGGTACTCACAAGCATAGAAAGCATGAAGGATCTAGAGCTGTGTTTTACTTCTAAGGAAAACACTGCATAGGTACAGGTTTCCATTTCCAAGTATGACATCAGGAAACTAGAGCAATTTTTTCCACATAGACAAGAAAACAACCAAGATTACCAACCCAGAGACACAGTAACCTAGCTATATTTTAAGGCAACTGGAGGAATTGGCATGTGGATATTTATATAAGGACAAAACTAGTTAGCTGGAGTAGCTATTTTCACCCAGATGCTTCTAAAATAATAAAATTAATATTGTTAGCCAAACAAACAGCTCAGTGGTAGACACACAAAGCACCAGCGAGGGGTCATTATGTCACGCAACACATCCACTTGATGTCGTCTTAGAATTAAGTCGTCTTTATGCCATAAAACAGATTGCCTCTTCTCTTTACCACAACCAAGGTTGCCATCATGTCTCATAGGATTATGGGATAAATTTGTAAAACAGGGGGAAGAGATCAGTGGAGAAAGTAAGCATCCTGCAGTGTCCATGACCAATGGTTGATCCGAGACAGGCCCTAGAGCCTGAAGGAGCCGGCTTGATCTGGCCAGATTAGCTCTTTTTTCTTTGGAAGAGCTTGTGGATTGCTGCTCGAGTGCATCTTAGACATCCATAAAGGATTAACTGCTTACTCTTTCAATATGAAAGAACTTCACTTTCTACTTCTGTTCTTCTGGGAATGGTTACATAGATATTTTTTAGTACAATAGTACAAGATTAGCATTGTATTAATGCAACATATTGCTCAAATCTGTGATAGCTTTTAGATCTATCTGGCTTCGTAAAATACTTTCTTATGTATATTGACAATTCTCACCTGTTCTCTCCATTTAGGCTTACACGGTGAAGGACTATAAGAGCTTAAATCTGAACGTGAAGCTGGGAGGTCTCGGACCATCCAACGCTGTTGCTGTGGATGTGGTAAGAGCCGTAATATCATAACATCTTCCCATCAGGAAGATATGTAATTACATGGGTCTAATTAAACCGTGCATTCGCTGTTTCTTCATGTTGGTTTAACAGCTATTTTCATCTTTGAAATGGTTGTCCTTCTACTCATGAATGTGGCATCACTGCAAACAGAACAGAAAGGAATTTACAAACCTAATGAGTGTAGGCCTAGGAGTGGGGCATTTTCCTGTTTTTCTTTTGTCACCAATAGTAAAACCTTCAATGAATCTGTTTTTCAGGGTTTCGGTAGGGCAGACAGTGATTTGTGTTTGACACAGGTTCCAGGGAGATGATGAGATTTGTTTAGTTTTGTTTGCTGCTGTGAAGTGGCCACCAAGAGAGACACACAATGGGGTAGAGGGGCCTTAAGGGAGAAAACGGCTTAGGTAATTAAACCTCCCTTTTGTAATTTGCTGCTCTCTCTCTCTTTCCGCCGTCAGGCTGAGAAAATTAGACAACAGAAGCTGTATTCAAATGTGGTCCATGAGCAGAACAAGAAGATAAGTAGGATTCCCTGTCTGCTAACCAGGAACCCAGTGGGCATGGACAACAAGAACATCAGTTCCAGGAACAAGGTGAAGCAAGCCTGAAAACACAACACCAGTTATCACGTAGCCATTAGTGTGGAACAGCCTATGCCTAAGGAGTTCAGTGGTTTATCTCTTCATAACAGCTCACAGTTCTTCTATTCTTTGAATAAATACGTTTAATTTTTTTTTTTTTCTCAAAATTATTCTCATGCTTGTTCTATATTGTGATGCCTATTCTGTATGTCCTTACCATGAATGATGGTAGTATTATGTAATAATAATCATACCAGAGTGCTCTCAATTCTGATTAGTCACAAAGTGCTTATTAATTATCTTTATACCACAGTGTGTTTTGGTCTGATTGGTCAGACACACCTGCATTATTTTCCTATAACAGCACAGCATGTAACATGTTCCATAGGTTCATATTAATGCACTTCTTCTAATTTGTTTCTATAGCAACAGCTTATTCACAGAATAGAGAAAGAGTGGTATTAGTGAGCGAATGACTGTTTATCAGAACCATAATGTAGATGAGATCAGGAACTTATCTCTCAGACATTCCACAACATTAAAAACCATTAAAATGTGCATTCATTAATAGATAAACATTGCAAATCGTTGTGGTATAAGCAAAACAACGCACTCCCAGTGGTGCTGTAATTCGAAAATAATGCACTTTATGTATGTACGCTATTTTATTATAACTGCACGGTTTGTTATGTGTTATTCCTTACAGCAGAACAGCTCAGAACTGAGCCAGATGTAATTTCGATAATATTAATGCACTCATTCTAATACATTAATAGTATTCATTCTAATACATTAATAGTTCTACAGCAACAGCTTATAAATTCAGTGAATTTATAAGCTGTTCCACATAATCCCACCTAATAATAAACAGATTCAATAAAAACAGATTGTTATATAAGAAAAAATAACTATAATTGATATGATAAGGTGATTAAGGAGACTCTTATTTAACATTCATGGAATGAGTCTCAAGTGATGCTGGTGAGGGACAACCTGTTTATAGTTGCTATAGCTTATGTGATGGCACTTCTTTCATGACGTTCCACAACTTTAAATGGAACTATAATTGGTTAAAAAGTATGATTGTCCATTATTAATGGATTTATAATTGTAATTATTGGTGTGGTATAAGAAAAATAAAACACTTCTGTATTAGCTATTACGATAATGATTATCGGTAATGATAATTGTTTCAAATCAGTGCATATCACATCATCGTGTAGTTCCTATAATTATGTAATTATATAATAATATAAATGTATTTTCCTATAATAGAATCCACATCCAAATTTTACTCTACTTGCAAAGTTGATGAAGGTGTTAATTCAGTTCCCAAGAGTTCCTAGTTCCTCAAGAGCTTTTGGTTGCTGTTGTAGAAAGGGATCATCATTTACATTATTTACTGTCCAGTGTCACAGAAATGAGGATGAGGTTCCCTTCTGAGCCTGGTTCCTCTCAAGGTTTCTTCCTCATATCATCTCAGAGAGTTTTTCCTCGCCATCACCTCAGGCTTCTCATTAGGGATAAATAATAACTTAACTTTAAACATTCTAATCTTTTTTTCTATGTTTCTATACGTCTATAAAGCTGCTTTGAGACAATGTCCATTGTTAAAAGTGCTACACAAATAAACTGAATTGAAATTTAGTTCACGCTGTAAGAGTTCATTTAATAGACAATATCTATAAGGTGTTTATTTCACACAATACTTGCTGACTTTTCATTAAAACGTCTACCTAGAATAATGTATTACATTTTCACTGTTGAATCTTTGTCTCTTGCCAGGCCCTAGAGTACTCCAAATCCATCCCAAAACCAAAAGCATCTCAGCAGCAGAAGGAGACACCCAAAGACAAATCTGAGAGTGAGAGAGTGTTCGAGCACACTGCTTATCACCGGTTAGGAGCGGATCACACCCAGCTATCTACTTTAGAGATGCTGAGGAAACGGCATGAGCAGGAGAAACAGATTGTGTCCCGCTTTACAAATGTCCATGGCAGGTCATCTGCACCCTCTTTCAGCAGCCACTAAACAAGTAGCCCACTGCACTAAACTGTAGAAGCATAAAAGCAGCTTGTTTAATAAATGTCTATTATGCGCAATGACTATTAAGATTATTGCCCAGCTTAAAAATTTCATTTCTGAGCAATGAAGAAAAGAAAACACACACAAAAAAATGTAACAAATATGAAAGACATCTTTAAAAGACACAAATAAGTGTATAATTGCTTATTGCTCATTTTCTGCTTCAGTGTACTTATTCAGAAAGTAGAGTGCTAGTAAAAAAATAAATAAAAATTAAAACATATTTAAAAAAGCAGCACATGAGAGAAGGAAATTCTCTTTTATTACTTCCTGTGTTCATTATAATAACTAACCAAAAGAAAAGGGGAAAAAGAAAAAGCTTGTTTAATAAATCTATCAGAAAGACATGTTGTCTACTATGTCTGTTTTTAATATTTTTATATGAATACATTGTAATGTATTGCATTTTGTGTTCCTTTTAATGTCACAAAATATATTGTGTGCATTTCTGTGTAGCTAAATATGTTGTGAAACACCTGCCGTAGTTCATAGGAATATTTACTAGGTAAAAATAATACATGTATTTATTTATTCTACAATAAAAGGTGTAACAGGGCATACTATTTATCTGTTTTTCCATAACATCATGCATTTTGCGTCAATTATGTTCAATTATTTTATAAACACACCTGGCTGCACTGATCCCACCACTCTGCTGATTTTTCAGTCACTTCCTGCCCATTAGTCTGATCATTCCTACTTTACCCATTTCCTTTTCTCTAACTGAGAAAAAAAGAGGGTCAAAAAAAGAAGGCACTTTGAAGCCTCCTCTGATTAGAGCCCGTAAACTTGTTTTCTATATTTTGAAAGTGATAATTCCCTCCCCCTTAAAACAATCTCGAGCACCTACCCCTTTAATGGAAGCCTTAGATCGTTATCAAAGAGCTATTTGCTCGCATGTAATATTTTAATTAGATTACAGCCTCTATTTAACCCATCATGTCCGCTTTGATGCTGCGTTGTTTGCGGCGTCAAGCCTCCGTGCGCGAGCCTCATAAACGCACAGCCTTTTGAATTAATGAGACTTTCCCGACCGACTCTCTTTACGTTGCGCGCGAGCTCTCTTTTTCTCTCTCGCTCTCACACACGCACTCTCTTTCGTGCCATAGAAATCGGTTAATTGAAGGAGTCTCTCTCTCTCTCTCTCTCTCTCTCTCTCTCTCATGAAGGAGGTTGCATTAGCATCCCCCTCTTTTTTTGGTCCCAGGCTTTGATGTGCGCGCGGCGCTGCGGCCTTTGCAAATGAGCTGATGAGGCCGCCATTAGAGAGAGCGGCGCTCTAATCGAACGCTTAATCTTTTAATTGATCACCTTCCGCACGGCCTGTTTGCGCAGACAGCTTTTACAAATTTCTTTCTTTCTGTATAGAATCCAAACGGCATTTCGAATTGTTTTTCCAAGGGCGAAATAGTGCACATATAACCACATCCTCATTAAAGCCTTGAAATGAGCGCGAGCTTCTGTCGTGTTGCATTTACCTTAATTTATGGGTTGGCAACAAACAAGGCTTTATTTTTTTATTTTTATTTTAAAATCTGATTTGATTGATTGATATATTTTCTGGAGACGTGCGTATAGCTGACATTTTCCATAATGAGTCAATGCACTAATTAGATATATTCTGGGGTTATATATATTCTTGTGTAGAGTAGTGTACACATCTTTACAAGGGGGTTATGCACGATGACTATTAGGATTATTGCCCAGCTTAACAATTTCATTTCTGAGTAATGAAGAAAACAAAAAAAAAAAATGTAACAAACAACAAAAAGACATCTTTAAAAGACACAAATAATTGTGCATAATTGCTTATTGTTCAATTGCTGCTTTAGTGTACTTATTCTGTAATGATGCTACAGAAAGTAGAGTGCTAGTAAATTGTAAAAAAATGAAATAAAAATCGAAAACGTTGTTTAATTGCTTTAGTTTCTTTTGATATACACTAATTTTATGTTTGGAAATATTTTTGGAAACTATTTGTAAAAATTCAGGGTCGCAATAAACGCTTTGCGGTAACGCGTTAATAATGAGCCATTAAGTCGGCTGACATGTTTTCAGCACAAGTTATCAATAAGTACTTCCATAATAATAATAATAATAATAATAATAATGATAAATCATTTTTTGTGTTGTGGATGTTCCCTATTGTGATTTCTTGAAACTAACATATTCCAGCAAAAAAAAAGCCCGTTGGAGTGTTTCATCCAAATGACAAAAAGATGGAAAAAAGTTGAACGTGATCATAGTTCGCTTTGAACAAATCATAATTTCTTTGATAATTAATTTACTGTACATTCATTTTAACATGTTTTGCATTAACAAAAGACACACCACAAGTTTAGAGCTGATGAACATGATGCGCCAACATCCGAGATCATTGCCGCGCTCTTGTTCAATTATCCAGTGTAAACTGAACAAGTGCTATATACCATGATTATATTTACAGATTGTCAAATATCAATATTTACTACCCCTCCCATATTCACAAAAAAAAGAGTCATTGTGGGCTCGTGCTTTTTCAAACCCAATCATTTCATTATAGCATTATAGTCCTCAGTATGGGCGATACTATAATAATAATAATAATAATAATAATAATAATAATAATAATAATAATAATAATAATAATAATAATAATCGAATCAAAATTCCTCCTGGATGGAGCTACCTGGAGTCATGAGTCTCTCTGCTGAAAACGCATGTCATAAGAGCTTGAATAGTATATTTTAGATGGTTATTAATTTAAATATAAAAAGAAAAAAAAACTAAATAGAATTTCCTATCTAAAATTCAGTAATCGTTATGTACATGGGTGGTTTAGTTCATGTTCTTCGGTCTATAGTAAATGTTCAGGGGAGCAGATGTCGTCCTCAATATCGACCTCGTCTTCGTTTTCGTCCACCGTGTATCTGTCCGGACTCATTCCGTCTTTTGCGTCTCCTGCGCTTTTGTCATGCAGCTCGCCGGCGCCCGAGTTCTCCAGAGATCTGTCCGAGTCCCCTGGTGTCTTCTGCTCCTCCTGAGTTTTCCTTAATTGCTTTTTATGCTTCATTCGCCGGTTCTGAAACCAGGTTTTCACCTGCACAAATGGATTTAGAAAGGAACGCCGTTATAAACTTTCTGTCACATTATACTCTTTAGACTGCAGGGACATTTAAGATCGAGGTTCTCGTGGTTTATACCTGTGTTTCTGAGAGGCTGAGTGCTGTGGCCAGCTCCACGCGCTCTGGTGTTGAGAGATACCGCTGCATTTCAAAGCGCTTTTCCAGTCCGGAGAGCTGAGAGTCCGAGAAAACGGTGCGCGCTTTCCGACGCCGGCAGTGCTTCCCGGGCAATTCCGGGTGATGCTGGAACAACGATGGCATCTGCACCCCTTTACGAGAGAGAAACATTTAAGATGAATAAAACCAAATGTAAGTATTCGTACAAAACTGTATAACTGTTTGTTAGTAAATAGTATTTGATGATAATTATTAATATTACATTTTTAGTTATTTATATAATTCATCAACATAAATTCTAAGAGTTATTGTAAAAATAAAAATGTTTCAAATGGACTCGTGTTTTATGATAAATCGATTTGAATTTACTATGTTAACTAAGTAACATTTACTATGTTCATATTTTAATATGTTGATATTATAAACAAAGTTTCTACTTTCTATTCCAGCGCATAATATTCCTCGGGGAAAAAAATGCTATAAATATCTGCATATCCTGATTTTATTTAGAAATTAAAGTCGACCTTTTGTCATAATCATGCAACCGGGATTTAATTCGAATTCTTTGCATTACAGGAAACCAATAAACTCACTAACCACAAGATGAACAAAACATTTTTTTTTTAAATAAAAAAATAAAAAGAACAACGCCATATCTTGAATTTAATACCCCATATTTGTTGCTCATGGCATCAGCTGTAGTGCAGAAAGAGAGTTCTTACCGGAGGTGAAGAAATAGGGGTGATGCTCGGGTTTGTGGAGCGGATGGTGCGGATGAGAGGCGAGGATCGGGGTGGGCATGAGGGGGTATCCATATTCAAGCAGAGGCATCCGAGATGTGAGCGAGTTGGAAAAAGGCGACGGAAACACATCCCGCAAAGGCTTAGGTTTGTGAAGCAAAATGTCTTCGATGAAGAAGGACGTTGACCTCGGGGTGGGTATCTGCGCGCCCGGAGACGTGTAGTTCAGGTTCATCTTGAAAGAGCTCGGCCGGAACGCAGTTCTTGCCGCTTGTTTGGGCCAAATCAAAACCTCCAGGCCGCTTACCTTCGTCTGCAAACCTTCGGAGAAAAAAAAACGCAGAAACGTAAATCTCTCCGTCTGCCCACCGCCAGGTGCATTACTATTTATTGGGAGGTGAGTGACAGGCGGCAAATTGCGGTGTAGAATGTGCGCTCGGCCAATCAGGCGCCTGCGGGGCGGAGAATTGAATTAGTCCTCTATGGATTAATTAGAGAGGCGGCGGCGCGCAGGGAGGCCGAAAAAAAGCTCATGCACTACAGCTCGACTTCTGTGGCTTTTTTTTGCGCTTAAGATAGGCCGTACTTACTTAAACACGCTGCTTCTGTATTTTATGCAGACTTTATAGAAGATTATATTTTTCCAGCGTGTTTAATATTACTTGGACAAGATATAGGGACGACCACTTTAATTCTGCAACTGTTACAATGATTTAGTATTATTATACAGTTATTATACTAGGAATAAATATGTTATTTGAGTCGATTGGTCACAAGAGCCTAAGCTGTAGGTACCAATTACACGAAGAAATGCGGCAGCCTGTTGCTTTCATGCAAGAATTGTATTCTCAGTTTTAGACTGAGAGGGAAAAAAAACGTTTGAAAATGTTCTTCTTTCTACCAAGCGCACGGTTCAGATAATCCGTGGTTTGTCACTGTGAGATTGTGTTTAATTGTAGATATTGAAACCCGCGCAGAGACAAGTGTGCTTGAGCTGCGTCTCAGCTGAGGGGGCGTAATTTGCTGCTATCGTGTTGTCATCACATCTCCAATCACTGCGGTTAACGCTCAAAAGTGTTTCATTATTGGCAGGAGTCTTGCAGCAATGCTATTAGGTAATTAGGGAGGATGTTAGAGCGGAAGTTGTAATCCTCAGGCGCGCGCTAAAGGATTTTCATCTGATCAGGTGGGTAGAGCGAAAAAAAAATGACGGTGTTCAATTAGGCATTACAAGCTCACGTTTTTGTGTGTGTGTTTGACTGCAATTGCCATTAAAAAAGTACTGAAGCTGTATTTAAAAAAGCAGTCTGTTTATTTGTTTGACACTTAAAACCTAGGGAAAGTAAATTATCGAAAGACGCAACTGCTGGATTAATAGAAAAAAAAAAAAACAGAAATTTTATGCATCGCGCAAGTTACGAATGATAGTAAATGAGAATTGCATATTTAAATGAATTCAACTGGCTTGGTTTGTACTTGTAATTTCTCACGAGCTCCAATCCTCGTATAACCGATACCTTTATTGCAGCTGCTTATTTGACAATAGGTGGTAACTAGTTGCTTTTTCAGGCAATCTGTGAAAGTAAATGAATTAATGGTGATGAAATCGCCTTTGCTTTGCGGGTCGATGGAATCGGTGCAGTTAAGCGGCTTTTAAACAGCCATTTAATCAAGTGAAATTGGGAGCGCGCGCGCGCACTGCGGCGTCCCACCTGAGCGGCGCGCTGCTGTAAGAGGATTGTGGTATTACCAACATGGACGCATATGCTGAGAACAACACCGCACACTGACACCCATGGTTTTACCTGTAAGTCCTAGTAGGACATAAGAGTCCCTGATCATTGTTTTGGGAGATTATGTGACATTTTGCATAATAAACATTTCATAAACTATGAGCTTTTGTAAAAAAAAATAAATAAAATGGCTCTTACTTGGCATTGTTCTGAGAAACCTTTTATTATTAAACCGATCTGACAGATGTGCTTTGAGATAAAAAAACAAAATTGCTAAAGATTTCTGTTAGTAACTATGTATGATAGAACTCACAATTTATACATTATGCAGGCAATTAAAGTCACATGGAGAATAATAAACATGGCCAGGTCATGTTATGATGATGCTCAGATCTTCACGGACCAAATATTCCGTCCTTAAATGAACACAGTAATCTTTTAAAATTCACTAAACAACCGTAAACCTTTCATTAAGCACATTGACACTTTTTTTTTTTTTAAATGGCACCACATTAAACCAACATGCTGACATATTAATTTTGATTAGCAAATTAAATGTGAATTTAATTCAGAAGTGTAGTCGTGTTTCCAAAATTCTTGCTTGAATAAAAAAGAAACATGGATATGGCTTAATTCGGATCTGTGATCTAATGTGTGTTCTGGTATTATCTGTCATTGTTATATTATTAGGAACTTTTTTTGGAGGGGGGGCGGTTTATGGGGGTTAGTGGTTCTTGGAACTTTATCATAATTTATATGCAGACGTACAGTCAGTGAAATAAATGTCAACCTTACAGTAATAAATTGCACACAAAAAAGTCTTAAATAAACCTTGAACACCTGTGGTGTGAATAATATTTACAGTCTCCATTTGGTTCCACCTGGACTTGTTTAAAATACTAAAGATATAATGTTTTTTTTATTTAATTTTTAAAACAACAAATGCCTGGTACAACAAAAAGCATATTAATACATATATGGGTGTGAGACACTTGAAAAGAAGCTGAATGTCAGGCATTTGATAATATAGGACAAAGAGAATGACCGGTGAACATAGCATCTGGCAATAGTAATTTATGAATGCATCCATGTTCTTGGCCATGGGCAGAAATAGCTTGAGTAAAATTTTCAGAAAGCACAGCAAAGTGAGAATTATTATTATTATTATTGTTATTTTTATTTATTTATTTATTTATTTATTTATTTATTTATTTATTTATTTATTTATTTATTTAAAAAGACCCCACAGTAAGATAAAATTCATTAATAGAGAAATTTGAAATAAGACTAATGAAAAAAAGAAAAAAGGATATGATACACAAGATGATGCAAACAGAAAATCCTAAGAGGTAGGATTTATTATCTTACCTCTTAGGATTTTCTGTTTGCATCATCCTGTGTATCATATCCTTTTTTCTCATTTCAGTGCCAAACACTCTCTGCAGGTCAGCTGAAACTTTTAGTCCAGTTTTTCCCAGCAGATATTGTATTTAATCACTAGACTGTTTAAGGCATTATAAGTAGCGTGACTACAAATAACCACAATCAGACCACAAACTTTATCTGTGCTGGAATGCAGAGGAAAATATTACGAGGACATGTCTGATTGTATTTGTGTCATTTGGCTACAGCTGATGGAATAATTATCCCTGTAATGAGTCAATTAGCAAGTGAATATTGTTGTTAAATGAATGTTATTCTCAAGGGAATTTTTCCTAAATCGCTAGTTGTAGAACACAATTTGTTAATGGAAAAAAAAATGTGTGAAGCTGCAGTGAGTATAAGTCAGACAGTGAGTGAAAAACAATGCTGGTTATCATTCAGAAACAACTACAATTATTTCAGCTTTAATATTTTCAGAGGAAACTAAAAGAACATTACATTGTTGTTATATTTTCCTCTGTTGAACAAAAAGAGTGTAAAGCTCACCGGTGCTGTCCATATGTTTGTGTGTGTATATGTGAGGCATTTCCTAGGTGTGTAGCATCTCCCCAGACCCTGGTGCGTATACTGTAGCTGCTTGAGTGACGGTACTGCATCCAATAATCTGTTGCTGTGGAAACGATCAGGAGTATATTCCTCACTCCGGCACAGAAAAACCCTCCCATAAAACTGCACATCCTGTGACTGCAGACAAACTCTACACACTTAAACACACAGGGGTATATACACAATAACACACACACACACACAGACACACACACACACAAAGAAGGGTTATGTTAGCATCAAGGGCCAGCGTTGGCCCCTCTCAGCAGCTCAGCTCTTCACTCTGAGGGTCCTAAGTGTCTGTAATTGCATTGTAATGAACACATTATTTCCACAGAGTGAACCGAGAGGTCACAATCATGAAATCTCATCTCATCACACCGCCTCTTTCTGTCTCTGTGTCCATATTTCTGCCTCTGAGTCTGCACAGGATGGATAAACAGAGAGCACATATGTCCTATTAACCATTAGCAGCCATCAGATTTATGAAACAAAAGAGGAACATGATATCAATTTTAATATTGTTTTTTTTTCTTAGGCACATTTTACAGGCCATCAAGCAGACCCAATTTCACCTTCAAATTATGATGCATTACTATTCTTAAATGTAGTAGGCTTACACTGTTACACTAAAATAGCCCTGGTGCTATTACTCAGAATTCACCCACTGTCTCATAAGGCAGAAGAAAGTCTTAACCTTGTAGTCAATTAGCGGGAGAGGGCATCCTAGCTTTCACCTGTCACAATATATATCTAATATATATATACTGTTATTACTCTTACTGTTAATACTCTTTTAACAGATACAACATTTTCACAACACCTCTCTAATCCAGTACACTTGCTTAGACAAAAGCAATTCTGAATTTTTCTGAAGACAAAAATCAGAATCCAAAAAAATTCTAATTCTGGCTCTTTATAATTAATCACATCATTTATGTTAACCAGGGTTTCAGATTTATATAGCAATATACACCGATCAGGCATAACATTATGAGCAGTGAGAGGTGAAGTGAATAAGATCTCCTCATCCTGGCACCTGTTGTGTCTGTTAGTGGGTGGGATATATAATCGGCAGTCAAGTTGTCCTCAAAGTTGATGTGTTAGAAGCTGGAAAAATGGATAAGTGTAAGGATTTGAATGAGTTTGATGAACGGCCAAATTGTGATGGCTAGACCACTGGATCAGAGCATCTCCAAAACTGCAGCTCTTGTGGGGTGTTCCCAGTCTGCAGTGGTCAGTATCTATCAAAAGTGGTCCAAGGAAGGAACAGTGGTGAACCGGTGACAGGGTCATGGGTGGTCAACAGACAAGCTACTGTTGCTCAGATTGCTGAAGAAGTTGATGCTGGTTCTGATAGAAAGGTGTCAGAATACACAGTGCTTGATGGGTCAGGGCTGTTTTGGCAGCAAAAGGGAAACCATCACAATATTAGGCAGGTGGTCATAATGTTATGCCTGAAGGGTGTATATTAAAATGCAGTTTGAATTGCACATCTTTTTCTAAAATATACTATATTATACATAATATAGAAAAATATACTATTATATTAGTATATACTATATACTAATATATAAAATATACTATAATATATATACTATATTTTGTATTTGTTACTTTCCTCATGCAGTGCAGAGACAAAAGCAAATCCAGACACACCACCAATCAGCTCAGGCTAATTTTGTGATTTTTGCATCTTGCTGAATGAACAAAAGGCAGTATGTGGTCTGCATCAAATTGTTTAAAATGCTGGATACAAATTCACGAATATAATAGGAAAATAAATAAATGAATGAATGATACAAACAAATCATTTGAAATAAAAGTAAAATAAAATTAATTCAACAAATATAACAAATAGGATTTTACCAGTAATAAAAAAAATCCAGCAAATAAATAATCCAGAAAATAAGACAACTAACAAATAAGGAAATAAGCAAAGAAACAAATACAAGAACATAGAAGAAGAAAAAAGACATTTGTGGAGTTAAGATAGAAAAGATAGAAGTAGCAGACTCATCAGTGTTGTCTTCTTTTGTTTAGAAGTATTCTCAATAAGCTCAACCCTGAGCACACCACATTTAGTGTACAATAAACCACAACATAACCAAACAATGTAGTAGATAATGCAGAATAGAATAAAATGCCCCTCATTTATTAGACAGTGGATAGTAAAAAAGCTTCCCTGAAAACTGGCCTCTTCAAGGGAGTTCAGCTATGCTTGGTTTAGCTCTTATGTGTGTTACAGACTGTGTGTTAGTGGGGTGGGTTGGGGGAGTCTGTCCTCTCTTCTGCTCACAGGGTCTGAAGATGAAAGCACCTCAGTGGCTCCATTACCTGCATTAGAGCAAGTTTCTCGGACCAATTGACGACTACAAAATGCAACAGGAAAGGCTCTTTTTTCCCTTCCAGGGACGTGAGTGGCGTACTTGCGTCTAACTTCATTTTTATAGACCACCGCCTATTTTGTTCCATTTCAACTGAGCTGGCAGAGAGGCATTTGATATCATCCCGAACTATCAAAGTGGCCAATATGTCTCAACTAGAGAGAGGAGCAATTCTTCCCCCGATACAGCTGGCTTTTCAAAGATGAATTTGTTATGGCGCATGTGTATTAAAGCACGTTAATGGAAGGGAAAAAAAGAAGAAGAACTGCATGCACATGCTGAAAGATCACATCCAGAGAGGTTTAGAGAAGGATTTTTTACTTTCTTCATTATTGTTAGCCATTACAATATAATTGCACAGTCAGGTTATTTTTTTCCCGCATTTTTGCAATCTAATGCCCACGGTTAAGAATATTCCCTGAAAAGTCCTCAAGAGCAATAAAACCTTCAGTTTGTATATAAATAATACATATTTCACACAGCAAAATCCCCACCGCTGCATAAAACCTCCTGAAGTGCCGAATTATCTCCTACAATGTTGAATTCATTTGTAAATTCTTATTTTGTAAGTAAAATGTATTTAAATAGCACAGATTCATACCCAGCTACATAGTACATACTATATTATCAGCAACAACCTGAATGAAAATTAGAATCTAGGATGCCAGCATTTTGTAGTATTTGGTACATCTCCCTTGTGCTTTAATGACAATAAGAGCTGACACAGGGTACATAAGCGTGTATAAAACCTCATGACCCTGTTTAGATCAAACCCATGCATCAATTCTGACCTTTTGTTCATTGGACTTAACATGGTCACAATCACAAATTTCCATTCTCATTTTTATTGATTTTTCCAAATTCTAAAATATATTATTTTTTATTTCCAGATGACTCAGATCTTCTATGACTCAGACCTCAGATCTTTTTGTTCATTTTTACTTCCACCATTACTCTGGCAATTGCAAGTCAAATGCCTATTCCTGATTAAGTGAATCCTTACTTGGCCAGTCAAATGTTTCCTGTCTCTGTTTGTGCATAGAATACAACAGAAATCAAACTAAATTTTACAGCACCTGTCACAACTGGAAAAAGGAAAACAAATACTATCTCCTACTGAGGTAGTAGGCTAAAAATAGTTTTAGGAAATGGAAATAGGGGCTGCTTTTCTAACAGTAGTCAAGATGTAGATGTATTTCCAGAAGTAAGATCCCTGTGACTTTAGAACAGCAAACAGGTTCTACAAAAAAGACATCAAGGACCTCTGACCAAACGAACATGTCCTTTTGGTCAGCAATGTAAACAGTTACCAATGTATTAAGAAATTTAAAAAACCCATAAATGCAGTATAAAACTGGAAGCCAATGAAATTACACTCTTATTAACTTGCATTGCATCTTGGTTGGCTTTCTGTATATAACCACTGGTTATTTTTGGAGATCAAGAATTCGAAACTAGGCAAACTATTTGCAAGCTTACAAGCATACTAGAAGAAAAAAGTTTACAATTACAATGTAATATTAACCTGTAGTGCACTCTGTGTAGCTTCATCACACTTCACACACTGGGAGAAAACATATTTTATTGTTAGCTGCCAATGTCAAAGCAAGACAACCTTTCCAAAATGATTTGCTGAATATGATTAATTAAGGCTGTGTTTTTTTTTTTAGGTAGAAATAATTATCATTTACTGACATCTAATCTAGCCCCCCTTTTCAGATTGCCTTACTATCCTTAGCTAACATGTCTACAAGTTTCCCCAAAAGGTCAGAATGGATATCAGACTGATTGTTATGTTTTATTTTGTGTGGCCCTTTCAGTACCACTCTCATTAGAGCACACAATAAAAACCTGTTTCCAGGCCCTGACCTCTTAAACATAATGCATGCAGCCTCAAAAATGTATTTGAGGCCTTTAAGTTGCCAGCCGCATCCCCCCTAAATGCCTAAATCAACTCTTTAGAATTTCATTTTGCATCCATCGGTTGGCTAATTTGTACAGCAAGTGCTTTCAGCGTTTCCCCAGCATTTAAGCAGCGGCCTTAATCAAAAGAGCATGCAGCCGATTCCCCCTCTCGTCGCTGCCAGACAGCGCTGTGGATGTGGAATAAAACCCTTCCACTTAACCACTTAGATGAATATATCAAGAAACTCATTTGTCATTTTAATTGCATGATTTGAGGAGGTGCTGCCTTCCTTTGCCTCTTCCATTTTGGTTCATTTCCAATGTGAGCGCACATTAGATTGATCTATGAAAGACTGCAGAAATCACAACACTTAAGTCTTTTCATTTCACCGTAATTAGATAATTGAAATTCCTGTCACTGTCTCTACACTTTAGCAAAACACAAACATTAGCCACACCAGAGATTGAAGGGATTGCCTTTTACTCTTTCTACTCTCTAATTTTTTTTTTTTTTTTTTTGAAGTTACTTTTACCTTGTTTGTTTTTTATTTTTTTTCCCCTCACACTTACAGTTGCCAAAGCTTTATTCCATCTCCCAAAGCCAGAAATAGTGCAGTGCCTGTCCATTTTGCTGAGATTTAGCAGGGCCATTAAGTGATTGCTAGCTGAAATGACAGGGCACATTTCTCCTGATACACTCCGAGAAATACGGCTGCGGCGCATTAAGGGCGCATTACTGAAGCCCATTCTCCAGCAGCTGCAAGGATATCCATTAAGGTGGCTCACAGCCCTAAATTTTTCCATTTTCTCTCTCACTAAACTTGACTTTGCACATTATTCCCTCTTCTGTTTTGTAATTTGCAGCAACAAATTATATCAGAGGGGAAGCTATCTCTCTCTATGTGTTCTCTCTCGCTGTAGCTATTTTCTGTGACTGATTCTGAAGTGTCAAAATGGACACATCATTAGGAGATAACTAGGTCTGATGGACAGACGCTTAGGAGTTCTCTGCAGTTAGGCAACTTTTCTTCTGTAGTCTGAGAGATGTCTGGAAAGGGAGGCTGTCTGTGAACGTGCGTCATCCTATGACTTCATGTAGTTTTTATATGCTTTTTTATATATGGTATAGAAAAATTGGTGTGATTTTCATTTCTACTCATCACACTACTGTCTTGGTGCAATTAAGCTTTTATCCTGTTTTAACAACCATGCTTAATGAACAAAATCAGGTGTATTTAACACAGGAACACATTTAACCATGTTTTATCTTGTGGTACTGCATGATAAAATGATTACTTTTATGTACAAATATGATTTATTTAATGAAATAATATAATCAAATATGAATACATTGTTTGGAATGAATCGCTCATTCTTTCTAAACAGACACAAATACAGATAAGAATAAGAGATTTATATATTTGTTCATTTATTTTGCCAGATTGGTTGTCAGATTGGTCACGTGAACTTGAGGTTTTTACTTTTGGCCAAGCAAGCAATCAGATATGAAGCTTGCAGGAAATATGAAGATCAAATTCATCAACAAATACAGTGCACTTACATTTACAGTGGAGCTTCATTCATGGTCCTGGTCAGGGTTGTGTGGCTTTACATTAGGCTACTTGTATAGAAAATATTTATGTTAGAAAATATTGCAGCCAAGTACAAACAAAAATATTAACTGTGTGAGCACATCTCCAGTCAAGGCCAATTATGCTCACAGAGCTGTCAGTTCAGATTTCTTTGTTTTTCAGTGTTTTACACAGTGGCCATTGTGACAGGGTTTATATACAGATAATGGCATTGTATTACACCTATAATTTAAAGGTTAAAGCACAATAAATATTTTGGTACTGATATTATATGTGTTAAAATTATACAGATAGTATGTAAATAACCTTCAATCATATTTGAAACAATCCTCGGCTTTAACGACAGTTTGTCATATTATAGTAAAAAGGCAGACATAAAATAAAAAACAAAACAAAACAACAACCTGCAATCAGAAAAATAAATGGACTCACTTGAAAGTGCATATAAACAGACGTGACCTTGTTCGAGATGCTGAGAAACACAAATCACCTCAGGAACAGCCCTCTGTTCAGCATTCGCCCCCTGCCATGGTGACATTCTCATTGCGCTTTACCCATTAATGCTGCCATTGTTGATCCTGGGGACTCATGGGGTCCTACAAGAGACTGCTTAAGCAGCCATAAGCATTTCATTCACTAGCAGCAGTTAGAGTTGGAGTATAGCCAGTGGACCAGAGAAACACTGCCCTGGTCGCAGCTCCCTTTAATAGTCAGTGTCATACACAATTAAAGAAATCTTGGCTCTGTGCAGCTCCAGGTCACGCGTGAAGGCGAACTAATGCCTCACCATGAACTCCTAGCTGGGGGAGACATGTTGCAAATTCTCACTGGTCAATTTAATCCCCCTAAGTGAGCAAGATAAAAAAAAAAAGAGGCAGCATCTGTTGATGTGGAGTTTGAGAAAGGACTTTCTCAGCCTGGTCCAGAGGAGCAGGTAATCCAGCAGGAAGCTGAGAGGAAACAAGGCTTAGAATCGCACCGGTGGGCCTTTCAGCAGGCCCCATGCAAAGCTGCATGACCTTTCTTTCAGCTAACTCCCCATGCCACGTTGAGTTATTGCTCTAAAAGCACTCTGTCACCAAGCAGAGGAGAAACGCATAGCGCAGGTTCTCATACAGGCGCTTGCCTCATAAAACATTCAAACATTTACGGGGAGAATTACAGCACAGCGAGCATCAATATTTTCATTCAGCGCATTGATTTTTTTTATTTTGTCCGAATGAATTGGTGCTTGATGAGAAACACTCACCTTCATGGTTCGGTAACACATTCCATAGTTTGTGAGAAAAAACCCCACAAACCTTGTTATGAAACTTAGACTCAACTAAATTTAAAACTAAATGATTCAACTCAAGTGTAATTACAAAGCAGCTCTCCATCTCTAATTTTAAATCCTAGCATTCCAGTTCATATATTTTGTGTATAAGGATTGCACAACCCAAAGTGAGCACTCTCTTGGTTTATTCAGATTTGGCTTCTGTTGCCCTGCTTTGTCAAAAAAAGAAAAAAAAAAAAGAAAGAAAAAAGAGAAAGGTCTTCACAGGTCACTGGATGTATCCACCCAACAGACTGTGGTTTTGTGCGAGTCCACTGCAGTCCATTTAGCACTCGCTCTCTCGCTGTGCAGCATGTTCTCACAGCCAGACACGCTGCATCCCTGCACACTGAACTCCGGTGCAGCCTCAACAGCTTCACGGTAGGAGAATTACCCTCAGACCATTGTTGCAACAGTGGAACATTCTAGTCAGCGTTGCTCGTGCTTTTTCCTACCAGTGCTTTAGTGCAGCGTCTCAACTGCTCACTGTGTTCTGCCTTTGCTCTAGCATTTATTCATTTTTACTAAGCTGTTTAAATTTAGCAGGTCAAAAATCAACTGGTTGTTATGGGCACTTTGTGGTGAGCTGGCAAAAAAATTTTGTTCCATATCTGTTCATCCTGTGAAGAAAAAGTATTGTTCGCTAGTCTAGATCCAGTAGAAATTACAGAACTACTTCATCAATACGTAACATGTAATAAGTTTGAGTTAAAACCGTAGAATTTGTATAGGCGCACCGTACCCAATTTATTAGGAAGACCTACAATTTATGTTTTAGTTATCAAATCAGCCACATGCAACAAAAAAAAAAAAATCCAGAAGATCCTGGTCAAGAGCTTCAGTTAATGTTACATCAAGCTCATAGAAATTCACCTCCTGTCAGCCAAGAACAGGCATCAGAGGCTAGACACCAAAAACTGGACCGAAACTGGAGCTGAAGACTGTATAAAAAAAGATGTTTGGGAGGATCTGTGCCCACGATAGCCTCAGATTCCTGTTCTTGGCTGACAGGAGTGGAACCTGATGTGATCTTATATTCTTGTAGCCCATCCCCTTCCAGGTTTGATGTTTTGTGCATGATGAGATGCTTTTCTCCTCACCACAGTTGTAAATCAGCTTTGTGTGAAAATCCCAGGAGATCAGCAGTTTCTGAAATACGCAAACCAGCCCATACCATGGTTAAAGTCACACTATGTCCTCAACACATTCATCATGACACCACTAGCTCCAAAAACACAACCAAAGCATCATTTACCCATATGTCCCTTTCTTCAAATACACTTGTAATTTTATCTAACCACAAAACATAATTTCAGTTCTAATTCCAATGAGTCTTGGTGATGGTCAAGTTCTGCATTTTTTCTGGATGCCCCCTTCTCCTTTTGACAATATTATTGTCATATTTATATTTATTTATCTGTCTGCTCATACAACATTTTTTTTTTACTATGATCCTAGTTGTACTTAATAGTACATCTAACTGTTTATATAGCTTTATGTAGTCATTATATTCAGGTCAACAACCATATATCTGTTTTGTGTGGAAAGCTTTTAGTTGTTTTCCGTTGGAGTGGATGAAAATGGATGTTTATTTTAAATATTCTTCCCAGCTACATAGGATGTCAACAATTCAAGGATGTTTGGGGCATAGTTATGGATAATTATAAATAAAATACTATGCAATCAATTTATAGGTAGAATTTTGTTTGATAAAAATTCCTCATCATTCATCAGTGCAGATTTTTTTTCCCCTCCATGGCAACAAATGGGGGTTTAACTGTCACTAAGTGATGGCCAACTTGTTCCTCATTTGTAAGTGTTACCTGCAGTTAGCACCTACTTGAGAGTGCATTTCCCCTCTGATCTGCAGTGCGTTCCTCTGTCAATCCTGAAATGGCGGCTGCTGAAGCACAAAAGCACCACTTTAGTGCCTGTCAGGGACAGCGGCGGTTAATTAGCCTGTTCGTAAAACAGTCTGGCCTATTAGTCGCCCCTCGCTGTTCATTGCATGGACTGCACTTTCTTATCACATGCCTATTGATTCTCAGTTTGATAGAAAAAATAGAGAATGCATCGTGCTTGATTCCTTAATGCACTCTAAGAGAGGACTCATTTACCAACATGAACTGCATTATTAAATTGAAGTGCTTGCCTGCAGGGTTAAATGTAAGTGAAAGTGCATTTTAACCTGTCATTTTGGACTTTTTATTCACACTGGTGTAAAAAGGCCTTGCTGACTTTTACACTAATAAACCTTTTGCTTCAACGCCATCATTTTCAAGCATGTAGTGTATTAGACGACATAGATGTGTGTTATTACACATTTACAATACAGGTATAAAAAATTTCCAGCCGCTATAAAGATGGTTCATAGATTAGATTGAGACAAAATTACATACATTTGCTAGACAGCGCTGGTGTAATGTATGCTCGATTGTGAAATTGCCCTTTTGCGCGCTTACATAAAACACAACTGACAACTACACTGAGTGTGGCAAGTGAGCAAGAAATAACATAGATACAACACCATTCTTTGGATAATGAGGTTGGCACAATGGTTTTGTGTCTATGTGTGCTCTGAGCAATTGATTTATTTGACAAGCAGCATTGGTAATTAATGGATTAGTCCTAATTTCCCACACATGTCAAATGTCCAACCATTTCATTTGTTTTCAAAATGAGATTTGATGCAGCTCATTTAAAATGAGTGACTACATGATGAAGCATGTCTTATGGACAGACTGAAACTCTAAAGTTTGAATAATTCAGTATACCCTGTAAACCTTGTGATCCCTTATATCCAGATATAAAAACATTGTGGTAATTACTCCAGATCCGTTATTCCATAAGATCCAGTTTACAATTCTGCTTAACAAAGGAATTAGTATTATAGTGTGAACTGGAACATACACATTTCCGTTAATGCCTCCATCTAATTAACTACCTTCATAATCATGTATTTATTCCTGAAAATCATCCCTATGATTAAAGCCCACCACACCCACTTCACCCTACCCATTCATGCTAAACCATTATTTAACATTAAAATGCTTCATAATCTGCATCCAAGCAGTCGTAGGCAGTAGTAAATGCGTGAGGGTTGAAGTTTCTTGCAGCCCTATTGAGCCGCACAGCATGGCTTTAAAGGCAGATAATAAAGAAATGGAAAATGGAGCACAAATTGACCCTTTCACAGCATGCCATGGGCGTTTGTATAGGTACCTGCAGCGACCATCCCACTTCCCATCAATAAAATAATTTAAGAACACATTATACTCCTTTAAAAGGTCCCATTTGTCGGACCAGGTGATTTTTAAAAGAGCTCTCGGATTAAAGACACCCTGCCTCAGGTACTTTTAAATCAGCCCAATCAATAAGACTTTGCTGGCGATTGTTTAAGGGAATATTAAAAAGGAAATACAAGTGATTCTGTGGATTTTTTTACTCTTTGGAATCGCAAGTCAATAAAAGTGCGTGAATGGATTTTTCAAAATATATTTTAACAGCATATTGGTGCAGGGGTGCTGTCTTGCACGAGCGGGTTAACAGGCTGTCTTATCTGACACACAGATGTATTCAATGAAGCAAGAACAAAAGAGTGCGTGCATTGTCTTTCAAACACACTAGAAACACAGATATGTAAAGCCATTGTTGTTAATCATATATTTATAGCATATTGATACTGTAGATAAATTTCTGTTTTTACCCAATAGAGCTACTTGAATGAAAATTCATTCAATAAACCATAAACAAATCATTGCTTAGATTTTTTTATTATTATTATTATTATTATTATTATTATTATTATTATTATTTAAAAATGTACCCGAGTACTTTATGTTTTCTGCATTTCTGCCTATAAATTCTAGGAGAGTAGCATGTCTACAAATGTCTTACTGTTATTTAAATGTTGTACCGGTGTGGCCTGAAATCTTAGTCTTAGGCTGAATCATATTTTAAATATTATTTGAGAGATTTTAGTTCTCAGTGTCACAACATTCTTTCCCGTTCAAAATAAGGTACTTTTTCCCCTAGAACCCCTGTGTTCCTGTTGAATTTCTCTGTGCCTATTTTGTAGGTTCACAAGTTTGCAGGATCAGTAGAGAGCCCTAAATCTCAAATCAAACATAAGTAAATGAAATGACTAGACAGTAATAGCTTGTTTTCTATTCAGGCTGGCATTTTAGGCTTGTGACAAGATTTGGCAAGTGGCGTATGCGTGCCACTGTGTGTGTGGGAGTAGCTGAGTGTGCAGGCATGTGTGTGTGTACAGCCCAGGACTCTGAGGCAGTGATTTGGCATGTTAGTGAGTGTGTCATGCTTAATCAGAGAGAGGGGCCTTGGTAATGGAGAGAATGTGACCAGAATCACACGGAGGCAGCATGCAGCAGGGCCCGCGTAATGCGGCTAATTCCTGCTCCACGCAGCCCAAACTGGGGTCAAGGAAAGGTGCAGGCAGCTTCAAATGAACAGCTGTTTCCTGCTAACAACATGTAGTGAACAGACACACACACACACACACACATGCCACAGCTCTCACAGCATCCCCCTCCCTCTCACACTGATGCAAAAGTATGCATGTTCAACTGGGGGCAAGACCTCTGCATATCTATTCCATTCTACACACAATTATTTCTGAAGCTTGCCCAATCACCAGCTATGTATTTAGAAGTACTCGATATAGGAAGACAATGAGGCATACACCCACTCTAGACAAATAGCCTTTCTTGGCTCCTGTAGTTTATTTGCTGGGATTTCTAAGCAATTGCCTATTACACAGGTGGTCCTTGTAGGCAAATAAGGAACCTGTGTGTGCATCAGGGATTCTTAGGACAGGGATATGCTATCTAAACCGTAGCAATCATAAGATAGACATAGTTTAATGTAGTAATGAAAGTATATTTGTGAGATTCTTGAAATGTGCGTAGTTCATCTCCTAGCTTGATTGAAGCTCATCACCCAGAATCCTCAGCTAGATATTCTATATCTGTATTTTTGTATTGTGGAGGCCAGAGCCTGCTGCACTTTCTTATTGACGCTTTATATTCATACTGTATTTATGGAATATTGAAGTAGTATTTGAAGATGGAACAGACTAAATTGGTGTCCCTTGTGAATGTAAATACGACAATACATTTGGATAAGGCATATTTTATGTTCTGTGTTTACAGGTGGCTCTGACTTTACATCAGTCTGCCCAAAAATGGGATTTTCACATTTAATACCCACAGCAGATTGTTTGAAAATTACTCTATTCGATATTTATTTTTAGCATGCCTGGGCACATCTGGGTATGACTATGCATATTTGTCTTACAAATATTGTCTGTAGAAAAAAAAAAATCTATAGTTCCAACAAGCTATAGCCAACTTTGACCCTTTCCACTGGCAAATCAATTAGATGCAGTCAGTCACTTAATGCTGTGACTCTGCCGTCGACTTTAGTTCTGCACAGAGACTGAGAGGAGTGCGGCGCGACATGTAAATGCTGTGTAAGACAGGGATGCATTAAGCCCTCCCCATCTGGAGCAATAATGGATTAAAGTCCGCAGTCACTCCACAGTTTGCCAGTCAATGTTCTTTATTTTCAGCATCACTCCAATTTTATCTCCTTCTTCTGGCTCTGGAAGCAGTCGATTTGCCGTCAATTGCCATCTCAGGCAGCTGCATTAATGCGCGCCCACAAAAGGATGACACACCGCATTATCACCTCACTAGCTTTCAAATTAGAGTGGACCGCTGCCTCTGCTCAGCTTGTGACTGGTTAACACTATCAGCTATTTGTTGTGATTGGCCCTAATTCATGGTGTCTAAAGATTTCATCAGGCATTTGATGAGTGAAATAAACCACTGCCCACAGGGAAATTGCTCTGATTAATAGAATTAGGCATTGGAGGGGAATCAATACGAGTGAGGTGGTCACGTGGGGATTGGCTGTGCTGCCCATCATCGCGTCCTGCGGCCTGAGGAGCTACGGACCGCCGACACTAGGCACATTCCTGTTAATAGGGTCTGGACTCCATGTGAGGCTCAAAAAGCAAGGGATTAGCATTCAGTCTGTGCTACAGAAAGCACCAATCTGTTCGGTTAAATGGCCGAACCATATGGGTCCTGCTGATGTGGATTATTTCAATATAATGCAAGCCATCTCTCGACCAAATACGAGTACTGTAAAGCTTTCAAAGTAGGAGACAGCAAAAACTCATGCCTATTACTAGTCTTTGTACTTGTTGCCTTTCTTCGCTGGTGTACCCCCCACCCTTTTCCTCTTCTGTGCATTCTTAGCCAGTTAAGTGCCTTCTCAGAAAGCAACCCTCCCTCTAATGCACCTCTGCCCTGACCTGTACGCCCACTGACTCCCCCTTTTCCCCTTTCCTTTGCCGTCTTTGTGTGTAGTTCCACTCCTTTGCATTAACCACCACTTTGGACTGGTGACTGATGTGGGGTGGAGACTGGCAGCATCCCTTCTCTGTGTCCATATGATTCAGTCATTAGCTGACAACTATCAGCAACATCTCGTGTCCTTATGAGAGCAAGGCAGAAATGAACCCAGACTCCGTCCCTTTGAACACTCATAATGTGGCTATTCACTCTTTAATTCTCGTCCCATCTGTTGTCCCCAGATGCCTGTTGCCGGAATGGAACAGCTCATAAAAATGTAAATGAATTCAATTAGACTTAAGTGGTTGTTTGTAAATATATGCCTATTTAGTGTCAAGCTTCATTGGTGTCAGTCAGGCTGTGTGGTACATTGTTCTGTAGCAGTTGGTTTAAAACCAGCAACACAATGGATACAATGCCAAATGTGTTCATTCATGTATTTATAGCGGTCAGCAATGGAGTCTTTACACACAACAGATGATCTACTGATGCACTGACAAGCGTCATTTACTTTTGTACAAATGTTTGAAAAAGAAAAGAAAAGGGAAATATCTATAGTGTGAATAGGGTTAGACTTCATGTTAAAACTAGAATAATTATCCCGGTTACACAATTGCACTTGACCATATGGTACACAGTTATAGAAGGGAATTATTGTCAATCTGTTGTCACCCAGATTCTGAGTCTGGTTCCTTTCAAGGTTTCTTCCTCATATCGTCTCACATTTTTTCTTGAAATCATTGCTTCTGGCTTGCTTATTAGGGATACATTTATGCACTTAAAATTCTCATCCTGAAATGATATAGTTCTATAAAGCTGATTTGTGACAATATTTTTGTTAAAAGCACAATACAAATAAAACTGATTCGAACTGAATTAAGTCGATCCTGATTGACACCTTACTAAAACCCAAGGTAAGAATCAAAAGTTTCTACTCTGACACAAGACTAAGACAAACTGTTCTAACTGGAACTCAGTAGCTGGAAGAGATGGAATAATGAAGTGCAACATGTCTAATGAGTCTCAGCACTGTATGAGGTGTTTTACTGCAAATTAAATTTCATGGTATAATCTCCAGAATTCTTTAAAAACAAGCTCTGATTGTATGCCAGGCTGTAAATAATTCACCTGCTTAATTTTGCTCCCTCTCTTATTTATTTATTTATTTATTTATTTATTTATTTATTTATTTATTTATTTATGTGTTTGTTTGTTTGTTTTTAAAATCATTTTCTTTGTTTTTTAGTTTCACTGCATGAAACTCAGACCGAAGAACCTAAGGCCATACAGTTCTTGATAATAAACATAATAAGACTGCCCTCTGGTGTCAAAACCTGGGAGTGCATCATGCTATCCCATCAACATGGCCCTTAAACACTTGTACATTGCCAACAATTCAAATAGCCAACTGTATGTATTTGTGTGAATTTGGACAAAGTGCTCAGCTCATCCTTAAAGGACTGCTTTATTTAAGGTTTATTGGAATAATCTTAATCCTTAAACTTCATAAAAAAAATGATATCCTGAAACACAGTACACATATTAATACTGAAATATCAGTGATGTATTTAGTGATTGTGGTGCTCATTTGTTATTATTGAGAGACATTGCTAGTGCAGCTTGGACAAAATTTTTTGATTCCTGTCTTAACATTTTAGTGAGAACTAAATCAGAAAAAAACACACAATGAAAAAATATAAGCCTAATGTAGCAAACAAAAAAAAGGTGCTTTCCACATTGAGTACAGCATTCATATTTTATCCAGGGTGTCTTCTTCTTTGGGCTTTTCCCTTCAGGGGTGGCCTCAGTGAATCATCTCTCTCCACCTATCACTTTTTCTTCTGCATCCTCAACACTTGCACCCACTAGCTTCATATCCTCATTTATTCCATCCATATTCCTCCTCTTTGGCCTTTCTCTTTGCCTCCTGCCTGGCAGCTCCATGTCCAACATTCTCCTACCAATATAGTCACTCTCCCTCCTCTGGACATGTCCAAACCATCCTAATCTCTCCTCCCTAACTTTGTCCCCCAAACGTCCAACATGAGCTGTCCCTCTGATGTCCTCGTTCCTAATCCTGTCCAACCGTGTCACTCCCAAAGAGAACCTCAACATCTTCAGCTCTGCTACCTCCAGCTCTGACTCCTGTCTCTTCCTCAGTGACACTGTCTCTAACCCATACAGCATGGCCGGTCTCACCACTGTCTTGTACACCTTCCCCTTGATTCTAGCTAATATTTTTCTATCACACAGAACTCCCGACACCTTTCTCCACCCATCCAACCTGCCTGCACTCGCTTCTTTACCTCTTTTAAACCAGGATGTAACCATTTACTTAGTACTTGTCTTAGGAGAAAAAATGTGAATGTGCATGACTTCACTAGTCCAAGGTTCACTGAGTATTTCCTTAGTATTTCATGGTATATTGTGCACATCAGTGTGACTGAAACACTTATGCTGAGTCCCAGATAAAAGAGAAAAACCTCTGATTTAGAGCTTATCATGTTGTTGGTCAGCAGGATAGCACTCACTGTGACCGCCTGATGAAATGGCAGCACGCATTACTGACCTGCTGCAGTGTAACTCGGCTCATTTTTTCTTATCATAAACAGCACATAAACTACAGAGTGACCAAGTCACTTAATGTTAGAGTTTTTGTGGCGCTGTCTTCAAAAAGCTGTTTAAAATATCATTTTTGGCACTTTCCACTAGAGGGGGCTGATGATGCAGATAACTCACTAACTCTAACTGGCAAGTTAAAAGTATAGTGGAGATACCAAAACTATAATGCCTGGTGATGTGTTTTTATTATTTATATTATTTATTTATTTAAAAAAAAATAGATTCATATTCTTTGTGTAGTTTATATTAACATTTGTTTAGTTTATTTTCTAAATTGTGTTCTACTTTGTTCTCTGGCCTGCTAGAAACCAACACTAAAGGATAAGATAAGATAAGATAAGATAAGATAAGATAAGATAAGATAAGATAAGATAAGATAAGATAAGATAAGATAAGATCGAACTTTATGAGTCAGATTGCAAGAAAAATAAGAATAAACCAAATGTAAATGGAAAAAAGGAAATATCTATATATTCAAAAATATAAATGAAATATTATATATATGCAAAATGTATTCAAAAATATAAATGAAATACTATATATGTACAAAAAAGGTGCTAGGGAGCTAAGACCATATTGCATATAATATGATAATGCACACGATGTGATATTGCACATGGTATGATGGTATGATATAAAAACACAGATCAAATAAGCAATCACTCAATTACACGCAATATACCTGAAGTTAAAATACAAAAATACATTTTATTCTCAGGAGTATTATCATCTGACTATTATGTATCAATCACTACATTCCTACAAATTTAGAAATTTAAATATCTTTTTAGGTTTGTCAAGAAAACAGTTAAAACTCCCTCAACTTGGATTATTATTAATTCTTTAATCTACTTAAATAAACAAATCCACTTAATCTACTTAAACTCCATCAGTCTTTCTCTCGCTTGTTTGACTCCTGACTGTCATGTAGTCTGACTTCGTTTGTGCTTGAAGCTGGCACATGACAAATGAGCACAAATTTCCCACCAATTCTGACCCACAGTTACTGCATGAGAGTCAAGGTTCTTCCTTGATTGGATCTTTTACAAAAAACAAAACTGCCTTCACTCCCCACGTGCATCAATGAGCCTTGACCGCCCATGACCCTGTCACTGGTTCACCACTGTTCCTTCCTTGGACCACTTTTGATAGATACTGACCACTGCAGACCGGGAACACCCCACAAGAGCTGCAGTTTTGGAGATGCTCTGATCCAGTGGTCTAGCCATCACAATTTGGCCCTTCGTCAAACTCTCTCAAATCCTTACTCTTGTCCATTTTTCCTGCTTCTAACATCAACTTTGAGGACAAAATGTTCACTTGCTGCCTAATATATCCCACCCACTAACAGGTGCCATGATGAGGAGATTATCTGTGTTATTCACTTCTCACTGCTCACAGTGTTATGCCTGATTGTTGTATATTAGCCTCATGTCTAAAGTGCAGCAATAAAGAGCAAGCATGTCAGAGGTGATTGAACACATTTGGTGTAAGAGAAGATTGTGTAAATGTAATTTTTGGCTGCAATAGCATTAAGCAAAGTAGTACACTGGTGTGGTATACTGAAGTAATGATTTCATTTTGAAAAGTCACTGCCCTCTAGTGGATGTGCAAAAAATATCCATACTTTCCATAATTAAAACCACAAATCTTTCAGAATGAGAAGGTTTCTGTGTGTGTGTGTGTGAAAGAGAGAGAGAGAGTTTTTCTTTGAAGTGAATAAGTTGGACTCTCGCCTCTGGCCTTTCTTGTCATCTTCTCCCACACTCATCCTGTCTAATTCAATTTCCTTCTAATTCCACACCGACCTCGAACCTTCAGTCCCTGTATCTCTCTACATTCTCCTTCTGCTTAATGCTGCTTTGTTTTGATTGCATTTATAGTTGAACTCACCACCTTATTAAAACTAATTCTGCATCCAAAGAGACCTCTAACCTTTTATTCTTCCTTCATCCCTCCTCCTCCCAAGATTATTCTCTCTCTCTCTCTCTCTCTCTCTCTCCCCGACACTAATGCTAGCTCACTCTGTATCCAAATCTTCCTGTAGGCATTAAGGCTGGGGCCAAGAGTGCTCACCCCGGTTGCTCCCACAGTTAATCTGGAATTAATGGGCAGAATCTGAAGGGAGACAGGGAGATGATCATGGGGTGCAGCGGCAGGTGCTTTGAAACAACTGTTTGGGAAGAAAAGATGTATGAGGTAATCACTGCAGATTTGTTCCTCTTGCTTTCATCCTGATGAGGACTGGAGCCATATGGTCTAATGGTCTGAGCTGGTAACATGCAAAACAACACACACACACACACATTCAAAGCTGGTGTCTTGCCCTGGAGGGACATCATACATTTGGTAGTTATAGTGTGTTATTTATTTACTTATTTAAATTAAATAGAATACACCCACATATCTTGATCCTTGCTGGAATATTCAGTGCCCATCCAGTTATAAAAACAAGATGCTGCACACCCAGTACAATAGAAGCTTAGCTTTTGGCCTACTGGTAATGTGTTAAGAAACAGAACATTCTTCCAGCTAAAATATTCAGTTAAGTCAGTCAGACCTGCTTGTAAAATACACCATATAGCCAAAAGTTTTGGGACACCCCTCCAAATCACTGAATTCAGGTGTTGTTTTTCAGGGGTTGGGCTCGGCCCCTTAGTTCCAGTGAAAGGAACTCTTAATGCTTCAGCTTCATACCAAGACATTTTGGACAATTTCATGCTCCCAACTTTGTGGGAACAGTTTGGGGATGACCCCTTCCTGTTCCAACATGACTGCACACCAGTGCACAAAGCAAGGTCCATAAAGACATGGATGAGTGAGTTTGGTGTGGAGGAACTTGACTGACCTGCACAGAGTCCTGACCTCAACCACATAGAACACCTTTGGAATGAATTAGGGTGGAGACTGAGAGCCAGACCTTCTCGTCCAACATCAGTGCCTGACCTCACAAATGTGCTTCTAGAGGAATGGTCAAAAATTCCCTAACATAAACACACTCCTAAACCTTGTGGAAAGCCTTCCCAGAAGAGTTGAAGCTGTTATAGCTGCAAAGGGCGGGACAACTCCATATTACATTCATGTGAATGTGAAGGCAGACGTCCCAAAACCTTTGGCAATACAGTGTATTTGAGTCAGGAAATATTTAAGATATTTTAGATTAATATTGAGAAGATATAATTTGAATTTAATTTTTTACAATTGAAATAAATAGGTTGGCAGGTAAAGTTTTATGCCACATCTCCAATTATACACACCTAGATCTCTAGTTCCTTTTATTTAGGCTGATTTGAAAATTTAGCACAGGCCTTTGTGACAGGCCTTTTCTACATTTTTACCCCAATAACCCGACTCTCTTGCTCTTTTTCTCTTGCTCTGAAAAGCCCCTACTGCCACTGAGTAATGGTCTCAGCAGGATGTCCCTCAAACACATAGTTTAAAGTGCCCATGCAGCAGATTCAATTCTACCAAACAGTTTGGCAGCAATGCCCAGCATTCTGGGAGTTCATATTCAGCTCATCTTTCTCTTCTTTATAACCTCACTGTTCTATGCAGAACTGGAAACCTTTTCAGATTGGTCTTTAAATGCAACATATCTAAACTATTTCAAATATACAAATTTAGAAAGTCTGTGTTGCGTCAGAAAGGCTCATCAAAATTATTGGAAATAATTTGAGGAAAAAAAGCTTTAATATTAGTAAATGAGCGTCAGACTGTTTAGATGCACAGCAGTTTTGTGTATTTAATGAAGAGATGATAAGAGAGGATTGGATTTGTTACGCGAATTAAACCTTGAGGAGGAGGTCTGTAAATCCCATCTCACAGGGAAAAGATTAAAGGGAAAACAAGATGTAAAAGAAGACAATGAGTGACTTGTATTTGAAAATCTCGACCCTTTCTGTATGGAAGTATTTTCTGGACTGTTTTTTAAAAATAATGTTAGCATTTTCTATTTGTGGACACATAAACTGTGACATAAGATGTGACATAATTGCAAGTACAATTTGCAAATAGTTTTGAAGATAGCGCAGAATATAGTTCCATATTTCTGACCTACTGACATACATTATAAAGTGACTCCTAGAATGTACATTATGAGCTATATCCCTAAAGGCTTAGTATGAGTACAAGTACATATTATCTGGTACTCATAAGTACCAATAACAAGACTGATTACTTACAGGGAAGCAATTAACCTACGTAATATTAAGCAATCAGGGTAATCATGAAACATTTTACTTAGCTCTATTTACGTCGCTGTGATTAAGATGGTATTTAGACAGTATCTTTAATAGAGTGGAAGAGGTTGGCCAACCTGCAGAGCAATATCAGCAAACATGGTCATGAAAAATGAATGCAAGGTGCTGGCGCGGGTCCTAGTGAGCTAGGGGAAAGGAAAGTGTTCCTGTCTCAGTGCTCAGTGCTTGCAGAACCGAAGTGCGCTCACATGCTTTCTCCGTATGCTCACTTTACTGTTTCACACTCATACTTACCTTTAAGTGTGGCACTTTACAGCACATTTTTTATTTTAATGCTCTGTGCACTCAAATTGGCTGTCCTTGCACTCAGTAGGAAGATGCTCTAGTACATTCTCTTCATATTTTTACTTTTTTTTTTTTTTTTTTTTTTGCAGTATTATGTGTTGGCAGGCAAAGACCCCTTAAAGGTTTTACACTTTGAAACACTAAACAGTGGACCTGCTCTTCTGAAGAGGTGTTACTCCTAGACGAAATGAAGCCAGGACTTAAAGCAGTGCAATTAACACAGTGTTTGCAGAACTGAGTGAATTGAGAAACTGTGATTGGTGATGCTTACATGTGCATTATTCATTTGGCAGAGCTGCGGTGACACGGGTGGAAGTGAGAAAGAAAACAATCTAATCATATAGTCGAGAAATTGAGGATTAAGGGCTTTACTCAAGAGGGCAACTGGCAGCCCTGATATTTGAACTCACTCACTTGCTCACTCACTCACCAGCTCCTAAAACTTAATAGCTGAGCTGGCATTTTTCATTGCTTGCCCTGTGTCTGCAAAAAATAAATAAATAAAAAAGCTTCACTAAAAGCAGAATTTTTTACTTTTTTTGCATGAACCTTTGAAAAAAGTTAAAAAAAAAAAAAAGTGGCAGTGGTTGCACTGTGCTTAAAAGTTTGGACTACACTGTAAATCACTCTGGATAAGGGTGTCTGCCAAAGGCTGTAAAATGAAATAAAAAAGAAAATCAAGAACTATGAAAAATTAAGATTAGAGTAAGGGTTGGCGTTAGTGATAATGATAATCATTTTAATGGCTTTTCTACACATTACTGAGAATGTGATTTGATTAGTGCACTACTATAACTACTGTATAACAGTAGTGAAAAAAGACACAAGTTTTTGTTTTCTGTGCAGTTTTCAGGTTGAACATTATACCTGATATGATATTTATCTTGTCCACGTGGTAATCAGGGCATGACGGAAAGAAAATTGCAATATGATAATCATACAGTCTATTAACCTGATGTTCAGGGTGGCTCAGTGCCTGCACCACTTTCTATTTTTAAAAGGAATTCATTAACACTGCTGCAGAAGCGGCTATTACATTTATTTTAAAGAATGAAATAAATACAATTTGTATTACAATCTGTGTACAATTTGCTGGACATTATAAGCCCTTAGCGGTTTATAAATGAAATAAAAGGTAAGATCATTTGTTTGAATAATACATGGCATATTTGAAGAGACACATGGAAATGTCAGTTTTACTGAGAGCATTCCCAATGCTGATAATATTAACAGCATCACTCCTCAAGATGCTATAATAGGTTACTGCTACGTTATATTATTGTGCCCAATGTGTTAATAATCCATGCTGTGCTCTCTGAATTCCAGTAGACTTCCTGACAGCTTGAATCAGTCTGACCATTCTCCTCGGACCTCTCTCGTCAACCAGGCGTTTCTACCCATACAACTGCCACTCATGGATGCTTTTTGGTTTTCCACTTGGTATAAACTCTAGAGGCTGCTGTGCATAAAAATATTCAAATCTGCCTGTCTGACACCAAAGTTAAAGTCTGTGAGAACACATTATTTCCAAATTTGGATTATTCTCGAGCTCTTGATCTGTGTCTGCATGAATTTATGCAATTTATGCCTGCCACATGATCAGCTGATTGCATAATTGCATGGATGAACATGGTGTCCATAATAAAGTGGACAGTAAGTGTATAACAATTATTGTTATAGGCTTGCCAAATTATTTTTAACCGTGTAATTAACATGCTTTTAAAATGAAGCGTCTACAAATTTATTCATCCACAATGTGAATATACAGACACAAAAACAGAGATTTACCTAAAGGAACAGATTATATTATGCTCATGTGTATGTCCCTGGCTTGTCTATTTGTTTCCTGCAGAGGGCGCTATAAGATCACAAGAATATAAAATCAGTCCAGAAAGTTGCTCTACGCAAAATAAAAGGCAGTATTTTAGTTGTAATGGATGTAAATAATCTGAGCAGATGGATGGAGAGGTAATGACATGTGAATGCCATAAAATTACAAGTATAATAGCACAGATGTACTGATTTAGATTTGCCCACTTGGTTTGAAATAATTAGCCTATAATATGGTTGGGATTCTTTATGTCCTTCGGATTTAACACCCATTTTACTGCCGTCTAATGCAGATATAGGCTTTCACATTGCTCACTGTGGCAGTGCCAATGCACAGAAAGACATCACTCTATGAACTCTCATATCATTCATATGGAAAATTACAAAGGCTTCGAACCAAATCTAACACAGAATCTTTCAGAATGAATCTCTTACTGAAAAAGGCTGGCTGTGAGTTCCAGCTCATAGTTGGCGATGTCCTTTCATTGAGAGAAAGTGTGTCATATATCACTGATGTCCAACATTCCGACAGATTTTTGGCAGTTCCTTTGAAAGCATTTCTGACACATTCCCTCTCTTTTCCCAAAGTAATGGTGGTGGATATTGCATTTTGTCATGCAGTATATTTTGTTCGAGTGATCTTATTCCCGGTGATGCACATCTATTGTGTAAAACCTCTTTAGTAAATTCAGAACAATGCCTCTGTGGTAAGATGACTAATAAAAAGGTGCATGGGGTGACTTACTTCTCTGTGTGCAGGAATACTTATTTTATATCCTGTTTCAGGTTCCAAAATAAAACACTTTGTTACAACGTGAGTGAAAATCCGAGGTATTCCATTCAGCTGACATGAACATTCAGTTTGGATTTTTATTCAGCTTACAACACCTTTCTTAACGACTAGCTGAAGTACTGAGTAATATAATAAAGCAGTGAGGAAAAAAAAAAAACCCAAAATCCACGACAGACATGTGGACCTCTTTAATGGAGTTGAATAGCCCTGTGGTAAATATATGAGTTTTATATGATCAGATAATTGTATACATCCCCTGCTTTAATGTGTCATGTTTGACTGCTGTGGTACTCATATCAAATGCAATCAAACATGTTATATATGTTATGTATTTGATGTCTAATGCAATCAAAAGCCACTGCACTGCCTTGTGTTGCCTGTTCATGCAGTGACTTGAATTTTAATCTGACCTCCCTCTTTAGATTCCTGCAGACCTACGAGGGTGTTGCTGTAATATCCAGTCTTAATATATAACTGCCAATTATCGCACCAATGTGCAAGAGTCCGATGAAGAGAAACATCAGAAATGTCTCCCAAGCCATTTCTCATTCCTACTTCTACATTGCAGATTCATTTACCATAAAAATATTAAATCACGTCTAAGTCTCTCTAGAGTGAATGCACCTCACTCTCCAGCTCCCAGAACAACTATGAAAGATTCAGAGCAAATAATAAACTTCAGAAACTCCCTTTTTTTCCTCATTGGAGATGTAAAAGAGGGGTCGCTTTTGACACTAATGGGACTCATGGCCTGTGAATGTCTCATAGCTAAGAAGCAGACAGATTTGAGAGGAGTTTACTTTTTAGCACATAGTGTCTAAGATCAAAATGCACAAAAATCTGATCCCACTCCAGCTCACCTGATCTTGGATTCTTTGTGAACTCAGGAGGAGAAAGTCAAGCTTTCATACAGTATGGCAGAGCAGCTGTTCTCAACCAGTGTCAGTTTTTCTCTTCTTTTCTCTTATCTTAATGAAGTGATTCGTAGTCTCAGCTTGGAGCTGATTCACGATCGGGACGTTTTTCTTTGAGAAGAATCTCACTGATCCGGGGCTGAGATTCATAAAGCATGATACCTGTGGGTATAGGCTGCCATTCTTAAAGCAGCAGAGATGTGTCTTCACATGTAACTGTTTCATCTACTTCCTGGGAAGCTGATAGAAAAGGGATATATGAAATGCAAAGAAACCATGCTTGAAATAAATCCTGTTGCATGCAGGATCCTGGACCAGGTACACTGATGCAATAGATTGACATGCATGGAACAGATTCCAAAAAAAGGAAAAGGGGAAAGAAACAAAGTTAGGGAAGATAATTTAAAATTCTTCTTTCCCCAGATGTGCCCCAGACAGGACATATAATATGGCAGTGAATCATCACAAATGCTCCATAGCACAGTGACAGATATGTGAATTTTATATTTGAAAGTGCTCTTGGAGGAAGAGTGGTGATCTAGGGTCTGTGTTTGTGAGTACAGGAGCAGACAAATGAGAGCATTACTCACTGTAACCAGAGAGAATATCTGTCTGTCTGTCTGTCTGTCTGTCTGTCTGTCTGCATGTCAGTTGCATTCACCTACCCCTTTTGCGGTTCACATGCCTGTTAAAGACTTACTAAACCTTAAGTAATATAATCATTTTCTCTCCTTAAAGTCAATAGAAAATCTGATCCTACATTAGTGCTACAATCTTATGAATAACTACACAAATCCTGTGTTCCACATTTCTCTGTTGGTTCTGAAATATACTACTAATTTTGAAGTTCTCCATCCAGAGGTTTAATAATTCCCATACAGACAAACCCCAGAGAATTGACACACACATTTAGATGTGGATTAATAGGACTCTGGTGCTTTTGAATGCCGTCCTGCTGAGTAATATTAAATGCATTTGGTTTTATTAAATAGTCCCTGTCTCTTTCTTTCACTCACTCACTCCTTCTCTCTCTCTCTCTGTCTCTCTTTGTAGTAACCCATAATATTTCATGGTTTGAAATCTAGTGTAATTTCAGGTATGCTAATGAGAACATCTCCAGGTCCTGTATTCTGTCCATGGCTCATGAATACAAAATCACCCTCCATTCAGTAGTCAGTAGATGTAGTAGAGGTCTACTACAAAATATTGATTCAAACAAAGAAAAAAAAAAGCAACGATTGCCATTCTGAATCTATAGCTGAATTTTATATGCATAGAAATACCCTTGTAAGTAAATATTAACTTTATATCTCACAGAAACGCGGCTGTGCAGGTTTGTCACCTCAGAGGGCAAATATTGAACATCTTCCACTATTACGATTGGCAGAAAAAGACATACAACTAGACTGGTTGAACTGTACTATCTCTAAAATAAAAAGTTGCTGAGTAATGTGGCCCTCAGTGCTCTCGAGAGTGTCGGAGAACTGTGCTCAGGTCAGCAGTGACAGAAGTGATTTAACAGATCACTGAATGAACAAGGTGACCTTCTGAACACCAAGAGTCCCAGAACTGAACTCGGAGTTTTCACACTAGGCATTTTTCACAGCCAGCCTCTATTTTTGCTTAGAGAGAATAATTAAGTATGAATTGAAACCTGTTTTAGTAGTTACTTGAGTTTTGAGAGTATAACAGGCCATATGCCAGTTTCTATAGAATTGTGGTAGTCCGGAGTATATCCTGGGAACGCAAGCATGAAAAACACCCTGGACAGTCAATCACAGGACACAATGCACACACATTTACACATTTATTTGTGCATATGTGCCATTTTGAGTCTCTAATCCACTTACTTGGCATGCTGTAGGAAGGTGGGAGCAAACTGGAGAACCCTGAGTAAATTCATACATGCGAGACTCCACACAGATGATAACCCAAGCTCAGAACTGAACTGAAGCCAGAAGCTGTGCTGCCCCAATTAAAAAAAATTCAATTCAGTTTTATTTGCATAGTGCATTTAACAATGAACATTTTCACAAAGCAGCTTTACAGAAATCCAGAGGGATATTTAAAGCCATAATGAACAAGTCAGAAGTGGAAACGGCAATGAAAACTCCCTGAGATGACATGAAGAACAAAGTATGAGAGGAATGAGACACAAAAGGGAAACAATCCTCTTTTAGGTGACACTAGAAAGTGGAATTATAAACATCACCCCTCTTCTAAATGCTATGAAGTCAATCAGAAACAAGTGTTTTGAAAAGCTGTCCAGTTTGAGCACTGGGCGAGTAAGAGTCCTGGAATGAGCAGAGGACAGTGATTATCATTACAGCAGTGGTTCTTAGAAAGTTCTAATCTATAGTTATCCACTGAAGACAGGAATCTTACAGAAAACTGTACAATTCTTTAGGGTATCCATATGCAGCAGCAGCCAACGGTGTGTCTCACACACACTTTCACAGAAGCTTTCAGGCTTGGCACTCTGTTAGCAGACATACGCACTCCATTAACACATATGCAGTCTCATTTAAGCAGCAGGAGACAGAGTGTCTAAGCTCATCTAACTGTCATCAACTTGCTGCATACACACTAAAGCAGCAATTACGTTACTAAAGAACTGGCTGCTGCTCCTAGAAGAGCTATTTATGTCTGCTAAAACTGGCTGTATCACTTGTTTTACATAGTTTTAATAAAAAAATGCAGTTATTCTAAAGTATAGGAGTTTTATGCTGCAGAATCTAGCTGGTGATCAGGTTCTGACTCGATGCATTCACTAAAATTATACTATTTCGTACAGAGTTTGCCGCTTACAAGAAATTGCCCCAATTGACAGGGCTTCTCTGTTGCAGTCTGTCTGCTAAAGTCGCTACTCGTTCTACGGCTTTAGGCAAAGTATTTGTGTCAACGAGTTGTCAATGAATATAATCATCTTTATGGCCTGCCTTGACATGCGCTGTTGAGCAGGACTGTCAAATAATCAATGTTCCCTGCATGGTTCATTTTCTGCAAAATAGTTGGAGATTTCTGCTGCGGTCTGTCTCAGACTTTTATACCTCCAGAGCTTTCCATTAACATTTGAGCAGCAGTCTCGCATCAGTAATCAGGTTAAATCCCTGCTTTATTAATTAATTCATTTATTTGTTTGTTTATGATCTCTTGAATTCCTAATGGAACGACAGGGTGGGATGATGGCTAGCCTCATTTCTTTTCCTTCGACATTATTCCTGTTCTAGATTTTCATCCTTTGATGTGTTCATTCCGGCTTCCTTTTCCATAAAATCGCTGTTGCACGGACAACCGTAATGAATCAAAGTACTTTTTTAAGGTGCTCATGCTACGTTTTTATGTGACTCGAAAGCAAATCATTAGTGTGCATCACTAATGCAGCTGATTAGTGGCGTCCTTTGTGCAGCGCTCTGCTGACATGTTAAGTGAGCATTTTGAAAACATTGTATCATTTTAATGTCTGGAGAGCTGTTTGTTCGTTAGTTAGTCGAATCTCTAATTGGCTTAATATTCTCTAGAACCTAAGCATTCATTCATCCACAGCTGCGACTAATGAAGAACCTTTTAACACAACGAGGATATGAAGTGAACTGACTTGGCAATACGTCATATAATAAAGCAGGCATTAATTTATTAGCATATTACATGCTTGGAAGATAAGCTTAATTAACGTTGCTTTTGTTTTAAATGTAAGGTAATTTAGGGGGCTGGTATGGTGGTGCAGCAGGTAGCATTCCTGCTTAATGGCTCCATGGTCCTTGGTTTAGTCCAGAGCTCAACTAGATTCACACATTTTTGTTCAGACTATGTCTTGTTTTCCCTTTGGGTTGTCTGGTTTTCTTCCACCTCTGCAGAATATTGGTGAATTAGCTGTAATATATTGCCCCTAGGTATATATGAGTGTGTGAGCATGGTGCCGTCTGATTGGACTGACGTGCCAATCAGGGTGTATTTTCTTCCTTGCACCCAGCGTTCCTAGGATGGATGCCGCAATATAATACTTACTATGGTAATATCGAATAAATGAGTCTTCTTTTGTTTTGAGTTATTTGTACATTACCAGAGTAATTTCTTCCTTTTCAATTTCACATTACATTCTTGCACACTTCAAGTTCAATGAAACATTCGCCATGTCTCGCTAACTCTTCGGTAGCATCTGAATCAGTGGGACTGTTGCTGCTGTAATGGGATTTATTGTGTGGTTATAAATATTGGCACTTTTGGAACACAGCTCATCCAATCAAATTAGTTATGCAACTACCTGCTGCATAATTGCATTAATATTAATAACATAACATGAAAATGCATGAAGCTAGTTTCTTTGCAATAATGACATGACCGTTTAAACTTCACTGGGTTCCTTGATTTCCTGATTTTCCAGCTTTATTGAAGCTGGACAGAATTACAGGAATTGAATATATTTGAATAAATAAGGAGAAATAAGTTTTCTAAAAAAACAAAACCAAAATAATAATAATAAAAAAAGTAACCAGTTCCTTATGCTGCAGGTTTTTAAAGTCTAATAAGTTCTTTGTCAACTAAGGTCATTGGCACTGAGTGCGCACTTGGTTTCTTAGACAGCGTCGCCTTTGTCATCTCGAGGAAGACCATATCGAATGCAAGCAGGCTCGCGCGCACGTCGCAGCCAATCACGGAGCGAGTTTTGTCGGCGCGCGCGCCTCTCTGTCCTCTTTCACAGTCAAAGCGAGCTGGGATTTTGCGCTGCGCTCCGCTCCACTCTTAGCAGGATTTGTGTTCCAGTTTTCGCTGATTTAAAACAAAACAAACAGACAGCGCTTTTTTTCCTCCACTGAAGATCCGCTCGAAATCACCATGAAGAGTCCTGCGTACTGGGCGGTCCTGTTCGGAATGGCCATCGCTCTAATACAACGAGGTAAGGAGGGGGTCGCGTTTGGGGATGACCGTTACTTCACATAACCGTCACGTCAGAGTCTTGCTGGAGAAACGCATCGTGTCCGAGTGGGAGTCTGAACATCTCCTGTTTGACGCACTTACTTACTAAAGAGGCAGCTCAGATCAGCAGAGTGTCACTCCAAGGTGATGCGGCTTCACATGTCGGGAATTTATCCGCTGTGTGTGTGTGCGTGCGTGCGTGCGTGCGTGAGTGTGTGTGTGCGTGCGTTCGCGCGCGCGCGCACACACTCCGTACTGCAGGAAAAGTTTAACAAATGCTTCCTAAAAGTATCTATCTGAGGACACGACATCATTTACTTGTTGCTTTTGTAGATAATGAGAGGAACTGCGAGAAAACCCTACTAAATAATAATAATAATAATAATAATAATAATAATAATAATAATAATAATAACAACAATACATTGTTACAATACAGTGTACATTGGAGCACTGAAGGGTCAGATAATCACCTGTTAAAAATGATGTGTGTGTGATGATTTAAGATTTCAAGCAGGATGTGAGGCTACGTACCAAACCGCATAGATTACTACAGCACTCCAGTGTATGTCCAAGGAGGATGGAGCATCAAAAGTGATCCTGACAATATTACTCATTGATCTTGTTTTAATGAATGGACACTAAGGTTATACCTCTTCTTCACAGTTGCATTGAAACTGTGATTTATGGTTGTACTGTAATAAATGTTATGTTACGCCTTAGGGATGACATTGTCCAACATGTGTCCTAAACTGTTGATAGTGTCATGTTTTATAGCAATCTATTGTTGAATTAACTCATGTGAACAGTGAACAGAGACCAGACGTGTGTCCTTGGTGTTATTCTTCTCTCTGAACCCTTGCTCTAAACACGGATGTGTGTGTACAGTATGTGTGTGTTTCTATTATGACAGTCACTGATTGTCAGGTGTTCAGGGGTTGAATGTATAGTGTAAATGAGAGAATTTAAGACGAAGAGTCAGAGACAAAGATTGAGAGAGAAAGAGAAAGAGAGAGTGCAGGTGAAACAGCGTGTGTGTGTGTGTGTGTATATGTGTGTGTGTGTGTGTGTGTGTGTTCAGGAGGTGGGTATTGGGAGGATAAGAGGGCGTCATGTTTTTAAATGTTCTCCTTATAGTTTTGTCCTTGTCGAGATATCTGGCCGGCCCCTGAAAGAAAAAATATATATAAAGTAAAAAAAATTTATTTAAAATAAAATGCCCTTTTTAATATAATAAAAGAGCCTTTCGGTTACTGAGGTTAAGGTTTTTGTGTAGTCATGGAATAAATTAGCTGCATTAATAATTATGCCAGTGGAAGGGCCTCACAACGATAGCAAAACAAACTTGTGTGTGTGTGTGTGTGTGTGTGTGAGAGAGAGAGAGAGAGAGCGAGAGAGAGAGAGAGAGAGAGACTCAGAGTGGCTGTGTCTGCGTTGCCAGGCTGCAGCACATCCACCTGCAACGCTCAAGCCAACATCCCTCCGGCCAACCTATTGTACCCTTAGTTTTTCCTCCCAGCCGAGCTAACACAGGAAAGATATGGGGATCCATTTCAACTTAGAGCCACAGCTGGGCTTCAGCTTCATCCATAGAAGAGAGGAGAGGTTTGGTTTAACATAGATGAAGACTGTTCAAATGATTCCGTCCAGGGATTTGTGTGATAAACACTTCGTTCCCATGTTTAGAATCCATGCATCTCATCGATTTCTGTGTCTTTCTCAAGCAAACAATGGTACACTGCAGCATGGAAATCCATGCAGTTTCTTTTGTTTTCATGGGAATTAAAGATTTACACAATTTCATACACCTGTACTCACGCTCAAATTTATCTCTGCAGAATCCTTTGCTTGAAGGCGTTCTCTCTTCTCTCTTCTTTTTCCCAGAGAGCGCCACTGTCCTAGAGTGACACAGCGTGCTGTGTTATTACAGAAATTAGGCCCATTAGGAGCAGAGGATGACTGTGACTAATTGACATCAGTATCAGCCCAGATGTGAAATAGCTACTTTCTCAATTTCATCAAAAGGATGAGAGAGTTCACTAATTTTCTCAAGTGGCCCAATGGTGCGTTAGAGCTTGTTATGATGCTCTCACTAGAAAAACAAATACTTAGTGATACTTTTGAAAAATGACACTAGAATTATCGTTATGCCTTTTCCTTAATTTGTGTAGGTTCAGTTACAACAATTATGTTGTATTATAATTATGTTTTTCTAGCCATTATCCCTTCCCTGACTGAAGTACTTGCTCAGGCATAGACTGTTTGCAAGCAGTCCTATTGGTTATTCTAGGAAACTGATTCAAATAAGAACACAGATTTATAGCTATGTTTTTAATGGGATATAGGCTACATTCAGCACCCTTTACCATCTTACAGCTTTCTAGAATTTGTAAGCAAGTCTTTACCTTGGATCATAATATTTTAGTAGCATAAAAAAAAAATACTAAAGACTGATTAAGTATTTGAGTTTATTTCTTCTATTTAAGTTTTTGGATATTGAACTCAAGTTTATAAGATGAAGCTTAAAGTCTTGACTAATTGTGAGTTGAAACAAATCTTCAGGTTGACTTTACCCACACTTTTTAAGTTTAACCATCTTAGATGTTTCATTATTGCAATGTTTCATGACATTGTTTCCCTGAGAATTGTCATGGAGGTGTCCAGAGCTGTTTAAAGACAAATCAGTCAGGATAAGGGAAAGTCAGGATAAGGGAATAGGCTGACAGACATTTAGTATGTACAGGAGCACCGTCTCTGCTTTCAGTATGAATTTATTTCTAACCTAGACTGGTATAGAGCTTAGGAGTCAAGGAGATAAGTTCAGTGCTAATTAACATGAAATTCAAATGTCAAGTTTTAGTTCAAGTACCAGAGCTGCCAGACTGTCACTGTTTGGTGCTTACCCCTTTACCCACACCGGGTTTGCCATATGATTCCTTACACAGTGCTATCTGAAAAAGCATTTTCTTTTACGGTCCACAAGTGTCTATCTAATGACAGTGAAGTTAATACATGAGGAATAAAACACAACGGGGTGTGCTGTAATTGGAAAATAATTGGTTTGAAGCAGAGAGCTGTTACCAACACAAACCTGATTATAATCCTATAACTTCAGTGTTTTATTCTTCTGATACCGCATTCTTAAATTACAAACAAATCATATGTATAAGATACACATAAGACATGACATACATATAATTTATAATCTCCTCAAGACCAATTAGTTACTGTTCTCAGTTGTTATAACAATTGTTTCATCACCAGTCTCTCTTGAGTAAACAGACCAATGCAGCTTGTCATATTTCTGAGTCCTATGTCCGGAAGACTCTGAATTCATAGAAAACAGACTGACTGTTACAAAGCATTGACACTTGAGCTTCCTTCCCTAAATGTTAAATAAAAGAAAGCATCCAACTCTCAAAGATTAAAAAGTTTACTAACAGATTTTTAATCCAGTTATTACTAGTGTTGGATTACGTAGTGTCCTCGATACAAATCCCTGGGAATGAGTTGTCACTATAGAACCAATAACATATTAGGACAAGTGCATTAATGTAAACCTGGGATTACAGGAATTACATCTGGCACTCCTGTCAGAGCTGTGCTGTTATAGAAAATAAATTAACACCGTCTAACCAATCAGATGTGAGAATTCAACAGCGCCATGGTATAAACAGGATTATTCCACATATGCACCCCCTTTCCTTTCATCTGATGCATGGGGGAAGCTGCTCTCTTTCCCACACTGAAATGCTCCGCATCCTTAGAGCTGCACAGCAGAATATGTGGTAAGTTGTCTTATATCCAGCCAGGGATTTGGACCATTAACTAGTCCACCACTGTGTTCAGTTAGACTTTAGCCTTGAATTCCCCTCAGTGGTCTCCATTAGAGAGCCCCCGTCTCATGGGAAAGATTTATTTATTTATTTATTTCAGTCTGCATTGATGAAAACAATGTAATAATGAGCTCGTGTTTTTCAGCTTCCACACTCATTCTTTTCATCTGACAAAGAACTGTCCTTTGAAAAGGGACAGCACTCTTAACCCCACTGAAGGTTGTTATGCATTGCTTTGTATCCTAAGCACAGCACAGCAGAATATATGTTAAGCTGGGTCATATCTGCTGACAGATTTGGTACATCCCTTGCTCTTGTGTTTTTTTTTTTGGATCAGATTCCATATATATACATGCTCTGACCTTAAATCCTGTGTGTGACTGTCCATTGGAGGAACGCTGCCCTCTTTGAAGATTACTGTGAAATCCTCTGTATCTATACAGCTTTAGCTATGTCTGTGCTTTCCATTGGAGAATTACAGTATCGTCAGAAACGTGATCTTTTTTCATATTGTGCACTGATCAAAATAGTATAATTATAATTCATTGTTTATGGGTCAGATTAATACATAATGGAACCAGTGCTCAAAACAGTAATTATTATAGATCGGGAACATCTGCCAGTCCCACTGAAAGAAACTATTCTGACATTTCTGTGAAGTTTCCGCAGACACTTTAAAAGGCGTCTGTATCATTGTGTGATCAGTCGATGACTGTGGGTTAATAACACAGGGTTGCAGCAATTGGCAGCGCAGCACAGACTCACAGAGAGCCATTCTTGAGTTGTCATGTTGAAGGAATGTAGGCCTCATATGAGGTATAGCACTGTGATACAATCGTCTCTGTGTAATCATCAACATCAAACAAAAGCCTGTTGGAAAACATCGAACATGGCAAACACCCATTCGAGAATCAGAGGAAATCATTAAGGCATATGCAAAGTCAATATGAATCCTGCATACGTTTGCACTTAGAGGTGTTGAGCAAACGGCTGCCACTACTATATGGGTTTTTTGCAATGACAAGCACAATGAGTTCACATTTTGATCTTCATTAAGTGACTCTTTTACAAAGCGTTATTCTTTCTGTCTCCAGGCATACTCTGTGAAGGAGCTCTTTTCCAAAAGCCAGGCTCATTATAGCGCATACTGAAAGCATCGCTGTGGGACGCTAGGAAACACCTTTTGAAGGAAAAAAAAACACAAGCTGATGGGTCTCTTTAAAAGCATGTTGTATTTTCAGGTCACCTTTTACAGGCAGTGAGAAGGAGGGAATAAAAAGCATCTGTTTATCAAATGTCAAATTGTGCGTATATTTTGTCTGAATCAAATTGGTCTGTTTTGCTTTTTAATAAGTTAGAAGACAAACATTTTTACAAATGATTGGCCTATATATATATATATATATATATATATATATATATATATATATATATATATATATATATATATATATAAATAAATAAATATATAAAAAAAAAGATGTGATATTAATTCCTGTCAGATTCCCCCCTGACCCTCTTCCTTCTCTCACTTTCTTTTCCTTGCATTGATTTTGCTTGAATTGGGCATGTTAAATTTCTCTTGTCCAGAATTTTGTCGCCTTATGCGTTTGACACAATTTTACTAATGACCACCGGAGTTTTTAAAAATCAGAACCATTTACTGAGACTGTGTTCAGGTCATTTTGAGCAGATTGCAAGAAGGCAAAATAAGCATGCTCACTAATTATTGCTCTTTGTAAATATGAGACAAAATGTGATATTTAGTTCCTGTCACATTCCCTCCAGCTCTAATTTGCTCTCACACCTGTTCACACACACCTGCCAACAGGAAGATCCCCTATGAGAAGAGGTTTTTGTAAAAAAACAAAAAAAACCCCCAAAAAAACCCATACTGTATGATGTATTGAGATATATGAGAAATGAAATACACTGCAGTTTTTGTAGCTAATGAGATAGATGACCTGGTGAAAAGTGCATCCATTCTACTGTACTGAACAAGTGGGTTAATTAATGACTCTTATTAATATAATGGCATAACGACCATATTATGACCTTAACGTAGTAACAAGTATCATTTTTCTTCATCGTATGCTCCTTATTGGTCACACAAAAGTAATTCTTCATACGCTGCAGTGATGAGTTTTTCAGATGCATCTATTTCTAAAGTTGCAGCTTTTTCTTCCTCCCCCAGGGGAATCTGCATACATTAAGCAGATAAGTTCACGTAAAGTGCATTTTGATAGCTTTAAACTCTACACTTCGCTGCATCAAGACATTCCACTTACTTTACGACTTGTCTCAAGTGATTCATGACAGTAATTTCCTCACTGCGTCAAATGTTGACTGATAAAGTAAGCATCAGTTTAGACACATTGGTCATTGATGAATATAACAGGAGAGAGAGCACATAGGCTGAGGACATTTTATTTGAAGCGGTTAGGCGAAGCTAAATGGCTAAATGGATAAACGGTCATTTATATTGTGATTAAATCCACCCATGTTTTATCTCTATGCATTGGTACACTTTATGGCTTAATGTTTGTGGACACTTGACCATGTGTTTTTTGATCATCCCATTTCAGATGTTGCCCCCCCCCCAAGTTGTAGCATGGCTGGGGGGATTTGACCATTCAACCGAAAGCGCTGTAGCAAGGTCAATCGCTGATGCCGGGAGAGGAAGTCTGGGTTTCAGGCTGTGCTTCAATTCGGTCTACAGTGGGGGTTGATGTCAGGGCTCTGTGCAGGACACTGGAGCTCTTCTGTACCAATTTTAACAAACAGGACTTTGGAGTTTGCTTTTGCACAGAACCATTTTCATGTTTTGGCCCCTTATGTCTAGCTTATTGTAAAATTCTCAAGATTTGTTAATACATTCCATACATGTTTGCTGTTCCATCTTTGCAGTAATAGATTGGGGAAGACCCACGGTGTTGGTAATCAGGTGTACACAAACATTTGGCCTTATATTGTATGTGTATGCTGGACAGACAGTAAGACCATTTTTATGCTTGTCTGCTTTTAGCTCAGTCAGAAGGACATTTAAAGAAAAGTAATCAGTTGTTTGCTCTGTTTGATCATTTTGAACTACTTTCTCAGTCTTTAATCTATTCTTTTTTATTTCTTATTCTATTCTTAGATAATTGTGGTTAATGTATCTTAAGGAGATGATCCGGCCCATCCTAATCAGAATTTTTCTCTTGCCGTAATAATTCTTGCAGATAGCACCCCCTCCAAACCCCAAACGACTGTAAACTTTTAGATTACATTTTTCTAGTGCATAATATTACAAAAAAAAACTTCATGGCTGTTTAGCATCCTTCATGTCACAGCCCTTTTGCTTTTTGGGTTAATCCTCACAGCATTCACTTTAGAAGACTGGCTCTGTGTTGTTTTTCATGTAGCAGATGGCACAGAGAGCGGTTAAGCAGCACATGGTCATCTACTAATCCCTGTGATGGTGATTAGTGTGTGTGTGTGTGTGTTTACTTGCACATTAAGTGCTCTGCAAGTGGACTTTCTATAGATGTAATTGTATTTTCTTTCAAAAGATAGGAACCACGTCATCCCAGGTTATATATGAAATATAAAGTGGAAATGAGCGGAAACAAATGAGATGTGGCAGTTGACTCAGCATCCCTGCTGAATTGCCCTGCTTCATTTTACAGTTGAGAGTCTGCATTGGTCATTGAATTTCAAGGAAGCTTATAGGGGATTCTCATAATTAATGCTAAACGCTTGGGTGACAATCTTAATGGCCTTTTTGGGTCAATGTAGAAAAGAATGTTTCTCATTAATCACTGGCACTTTGCTATCTGCTCTCTCTTCAAACAGTAACTTTATCTAAGCGTGAGCAAAGTCCACTATTTGTTCCAAAAGCTGCCCTCCAAATAATTAAAAGTGGTTCATCTTGGATGTCTTAAACATTCTTCATTTGTATTTTTTTTTTTTTTTTTGTGGATCCAAGAATCCAGTATGGATCCTCAAGGAAGGAATAATTTGGGGAAGAAGGTCACCGTGTACATCTTCCTTTGCTTCATTTGTTCCGTAGTGAAGGACCTCTCAAAGAAGCATTGCCGTGGAATGTATAGTTTACATACAACTCCTCCACAACATTCTTGGAAGGAAAATATTCTCATTGGAACAAATGAGGTGGAAGACCATTGACATTATGATCTGTTGTGAACTGATGCTTTGCACAAGATAGAACATGGAGCCTTAATGTTCAAATATTTTATATATATATATATAAATCTCTGGGTGAAAGTACACTCAATTTCCTTGCAAGTCTTCCAGCACTTCATCTCGATTTAATTCTGGCCTGGGGAGCTAGTAAACTCAGCTGTCAGTCAAACGAAAGTAGCCAAGAATACTTCAGTAAGTTATTGATGTGTGCATTCCCAGGAGCATTCTTATTAGAAATCAGGTGATAACCATTGGCCATAGGTTGTAATCATTTCTTCTTGAAGAAATCCCTTGCATCAGTACCCATGTCAAATGCTCAGAGCATATAAATATAAATGCATAATTTACTCTTTGTTTCCCTAATCACATTAGATTAAGTTTGGGCTGATAATAGCTCATCTCATTAAATTTTGACACTTAATCAAGCTAAATTTGCAATAGGTCATATGCATGCCCTAGCTGAATATTTAGCAGTTGTTGCATATTTATCAAAACTCTTTAATAAGCATGGTAAGTTTCCAGGGTAAAAAAAAAAATGCAGCCCTAGTTTTCCGTCAGTGGAAAGGGACCATCATAAGACTGATGTCTGAAAGAGTCTATAAGGCATAGCAGTGTTGCTGGGGTTTGTAAACATCTCAGTGCCTTCTTAAGTGCCTTCATCAACCAAAAATAACCAGCTAATAGCAGTGCTGTGGTCAGAAACGATCTGCCAATCATGTCACAGCAGTGCATTGCATAAAATCATAAAATCATGCAAATACAGGTCAAGAGCTTCAGTCCAGCAAATGGCGTTACTGTGGGTGGAAATGTTTTGTTGATGAGAGAGGTCAGAGGAGAATGACCATACTGCTTCAAACTGACATGAAATCTGCAGTAACTGAAACTAGATGGATGAAAAATGGAAAAACATTGCCTGATCTTTTTCCCGTTTTCAGTGAGCCTTTGCCTGATGTAGCCTCAGACTCTTGTACTTGGTTGACATGAGTGGAATCCGATGTGGTATTCTGCTGTTGTAGCACGTTCGCCACACAAACATCAATATTTTGTGTATATTTTCTGTTCACCACGGATGTAAAGAGTGGTTATTTGAGTTTTTTCTTACTTTCAGTCTTGCCATTCTCCTATGTCCTCTCTCATTAACAGCAACCCACTGATCTGCTGCTCTGTCATTCTCCAAAAAAAGCAGCAGTTTTAATAACTGTGACCGAGATCAATCCTTTTCTGTTATTCTGATGTTTGTGAACATTAACTGAAGCTCTTGCCCTACATGCATGATCTTATGCATTGCACTGCAGCCACCTGATTGACCGTTTTTATAATTGTCTGAATGAACAGGGTACAGGTGTTCCTATTAAAGTGGGCAGCAAGCTGTACCTGTGAGAAATCTAACTAATTGTAAAGTGAAACGCTCATGTGAGTGTTCTATGTAATTGGAATCTATGCATAGCCCTACTGCTGCTCGGAGGCTCCCCGAGCCACAGCGGGTCTAATATGATAATCTTTCTTATCAGAGGTTCACCTTGGTCTCAGGTTTAATATGTCAGCACCAGTCACTACAGAGAGCAGTGCAGAGCACGATATAGAAAGATAAAATAATGACCGTGTCAACGCAGCTATGGTAGTGTAATTTCACTGAGTCAACTGAAACTTAATAGAAGTGTCATTTAAGAAGCTCATAGGTTAGATGATAGGACCGTGTTATAGTGGGACTGGAATGTCAGCTGCTAAGGCATGTTCTCTCTGTGGCCATAACTGCATCATAAATTAAAATATATCCCTGTTAAATGCAAAGTAAAATGCTGTCGTGAATGTTGTATGGAACCACTGCCAACACAAAAATAATTGTACAATATAATAAAAGGACTGTAAAAGCAGCTATGATATTGGGATAATTTTTAAAGGCATTTCTTCTCTATTATATAAACAATAAACGTTTTGATGTATTTTATGAATGAGATTGAAAATCAGAAAGGCAGTGACCCAATGTAATGCCCCATTTTCTGGCCCAGTTAATAAATGTTATACTGCCGCACACAGCAACAATATCTGACAATAGGTCAGGCTATAATTCAAATCACAGATTTATATTACAACGTGTTATTGTTAGTAACAGTAACAGCTAATTCACAAGGACCCGTATGACAGATGTGCCACATAATATAAGAATTAATAATAATGAGTTGTTGGCTCCCGAGTGGCACAACAGAAGTGTTTGTCCTACCATTGATTGCAAGTTTAAATGGCCTTGTTTCTCTCTTTTGTCAATCACACTGACACTAGTCAATCTGGGCATCTCTAACCTCATGTATGTGAAAGAAGGTAAATAGCACTCTTCTCTGCCCTGAAAATGGACGTGTAAGCTGATATGGTGAAGCTTTCTGTAATGAGATGGTCAGTACCTTTTCTGCCATGCGAAGGGCTTCAGGAGGGCTGGGATTCATTTATTTATTTTTTTCATTTTATTAACTTCAGGTGATTGGAAAGCTGGTGAGAGAACCACTGTTTACAGATGTTCACAGAGGTTATAATAAATGGTTAAAAAAATATGATTATTATCCCAGTAATCAATAGAAGTATCGTATCATCACTGTGCTAAAAGTGCGATAAAACGTGTTTATTGTAGAATAATCACCAAATTCTTGTTGATTATTTTTCTGAAGTTCTATTTATCATGATATTTTATTTCAGTTATGTTTATTCTGCAGTGCAAATGTTCTCTATAGCAAAACGTAAATGTATATTAAACAATGTTTAAGACTTTAAACGTTTATTCTATTTTCCTGTAGTTGTGTTGGAGTGGACTAAAGCACCTGTGAGTTCAGGTCTGCCTGTTACATTACATCAAAGCCCATTAGTAAAAACAAAAATATAGTTTTTTTTCTTCCTTTCACAGAGATCAGCTATTTTTTTCTGTCAGTGTTCACAGGAGACCTGAGGCTGTGTTTTGATGAAACGAAAACAGAAACCAACACCATTTATACCTGTACAGACTTCCGAGGGAGCTGCCGTAGGAGTCAGAGAAAGCACTTGTGTGCTGCTCATTAGCTTTGGAAAGTGTGGGAAGATTATAGTTGATTATACTTCTGTGATGCATGGAACACCTTAAGATGTGAGAAGAGATCTCAGAATCACCTCAGGACTGTTTTCAGTTCAGGAAATGTATTCTGTACACAGCAGCCTCATTTGCGGAGTCAGTATACAAATTCTCATTGCCTGCTCATCTCCTTCAATATTGCTGGGACAATAGCTTGTTAGCTGTGAGGAGAACTGGCGAATAGAAGGATGCCAGAGGGAATTTATGGCATGTATATTCTAATTCAGTAAGTGGCTTTTTGGTGTCACAGTCTCTCTGCTGTGTATTGTCCCCCACAGCATAATCTCAGAATAAGCTTAGGCCTGTGGTCTTATTATAAAATGACGAAATAGTTCCTCATGAGGGTTATAGTGACTCACAAAGCAAATGTGGCCCAGCAGAGCATGTTCCACAGGAGAGGAACGCACACGGTAACATTAATCTCCTGCTGGCACAGATATTATAAATAATATCTAAATCAGGAAATCACAGTAGAGTGAACCGCTGTCTGGCCTGGTAGCTTATTTTTGCTGGAGGTTTGAAAGTAGCACCTGTCTCTCCCTATTGATAGAAAAGGTGACTTCTTTTTTAGTCACCATGTATTAAAACAACACATGCACCCTTAATACGAGTGAGTGTATTAAAGTGATGTAAAATACTTTACGTTTTTGCTATTTTGTTCTTGTTTCTTTCCTGAAAGTGTCAGTCGTGTCAAAATGATTTTGCCTATACAAATAATAGAAAGTAAGTTTGCAGTCCAGGCTGTCAGCTGTATACTGACTGTAATGTTCAGGTTGTGATACTGTACTATACACTCTGAAACCAATGCATAAATATTAGGGCCATGCCAGTTTAAACAGATTGATTTTAGAGAAGAGCTTGTATACATTTAAAATGGTATTGAGAAAAGCACATTTAAATGCATTGCTTTCCATAAAAATGCAGGCAACTCACGGAGGAGGCTTGCCAAATTCCACTTTGGTTAATTTTTTTCTTTCCTAATATGAAGACTTGATTTGCAACCTGCCAAGTGAAAATAAATGAAAACCAACAAAGATTTCCCCTTCTGTGTCCTCTTCCACATCAGCAATTATGAAGTGCGGTATAAAGCAATTTGCGCAATTGTTTCAAGAACCCCTGTGTTTCTCCACATAACCCTGATTGATTTTTCACAACCTGTCCTTGACTAGAGGTGGGCGATTATCACACGAGGATGACATTGTCTTCTTGTTGTCAGTCCTGGATTTGAGACTGACAGGCAGTTCAGGCAAATCAGACTGATTTAATTACAGAATGTTCCTGCGTGAAAGGCTTCACAGAGATTATCAAGGGAAAAACTGGGGAGAAGAGAAATCAAACACGACTGGCTGAAAAAAGGGATGCGCTTCCAGAAGGACAAAACAAATCTGCGTGTCTCATGCTGAAGGAAATCAACAGAATTTCACACATACTTGAGTTTATAAGATCTAGAAAAAATCATGTTAAAATTCTTACATGTTTGTATGAAATCACATTAAAGAAAATTTTTTTCTTTGTTTTTTTCAGGATTCGTTTATGAAGGATATAAAAGTAGGAGCTGAGCTAAGCATGATAGCATGTAGCGTGAGATCCAAAAATTAGAATGAACAATAAGGCAATATGTTTCAGCCTGGTTCTTGACACAGAAAATAAATCTTTACCATTACTGTCAAAGTATAATACCTTTGCTAAATATAATAACTTGACGGCTCTATTGTTATAGCTTCCCATAAAATGGATTAACTCTCCTTACCGGCAGTAGAACATCTAGCTATGTCCAGCAGCTGACAGTAATATTGAACGGATAATGAGATTTAATGTAAATGAATTCAAGTGCTTGGCCATCAACCTGATGTAAAATGAACAAATATTTTGGGCCAGAAGATAATTCTTTTTTTTTTTTGCTGTGTTCTATTATGCTGCATAGCTTTCATCTTTTTTCTCTTGTTAAATTGCTGAGAAGTTCCCCGTCTGAATATCGCTATTCATCTAATCACATTTTTGTCTGCTCCGTCCATCTCAATGAACTCCAGAGCAACCATGTGTGAAACAAAGCATGGCTGCACCCTTTCAAGACCTTTTAAACTACTGCATTGTTCTGGCAGTCCTTGGGATCTAGGAGTAACATTTTAGGAGGCACAAATGGCACAAAAATGTTTTACTTTTCATTTATTGACACAGGCGGCACGGTGGCTTTGTGGTTAGCACGTACACCTCCAGCATCCTGGGTTCGTGTCTTGCTCCCACTCACTGTGTGTGTGGAGTTTGCATGTTTTCTCCGGGTGCTCTGGTTTTCTTCCACAGTCCAAAGACATGCTTCTAGGCTGATTGGAGTCTCTAAATTGCCCGTAGTGTGTGATTGCGTGAGTGAATGAGTGTGTGTGTGATGGGTTGGCACTCCGTCCAGGGTGTATCCTGCCTTGATGCCCGATGACGCCTGAAATAGGCACAGGCTCCCCAGTGACCCGAGGATAGATCGGATAAGCGGTACAGACAATGAAATGAAATGAAAAAAAATGTATTAACACAACAAGTGATGAGGTGATTTCTGAGGAACGCTGGCCTTTGAGGGTGCACAGGCTTTTAGTGGGCACATAGTGATGGGAGGCAAATTAAAGGAAAATCAAAGCAAAAGACATACTTGTAGCATTGAGGACATTTTGCTGGCATGGACTGGGTCCACTTGTCACTTGTAGAGGGAAGGGTCATGGCAAATCATTCCTTTAAGGAAATGTTTCTATTCTGATGGCCATGGTCTCATCCATCTCTTCATCCTCAGTGGTTTGACCATTCTAGAGGAATGGTCAAAAATTCCCATAGATACACTCCTAAACTTTGTGGAAAGCCTTCCCAGAAGAGTTGAAGCTGTTATAGCTGCAAAGGGTGAGCCAACTCTACGTTCCATTAATGTGCATGTGAAGGCAGGTGTCCCAAAACTTTTGGCAATATATCGTATTTATTGCTACAGAACAGTTCCAGAGAGGCGAAGAGTGTATGCCACTGAAGAATTGGAGTTTGTAGTGGCCCAGCAACCTACACAAAACTTAGACACGGTAAAGTTTATTAGCCTAACGTCAGCTTTGCTGCATGTAATTTTGGAGAAAACGCTGGACAAGCAAAATAAATTCAGAGTGAGTTTCGTTAACTAAAAAAACAAACAAACAAACTTTCTAATATTGTTTTAACTTGAAGTCATTGCTGGAAGTTATTGGGTCAGAACACTTGTTTTTTTTTAATTATCTTTCCTAACTTGCTACTGTTGTCTATGTCTAATGTCATCTATGTCTGATGAAAACCTTTCTCAGGTTAACCCTTTTTTAGAAGACCCCAGAAAGATTCACACACAAGTCCTGCAAGTGTGGCTGCTTAAAGACTACTATATAGTACAAGTGCAAAACCTAAATGTAATTGGATCTTACTTACCCATTATTATTAAATGAAATGGATTTGTTGTTCTGCTATTGATTTGGGGAGTGGATGGTATATTGGCATTGTGTCACTTACTTAGGCTAGCATCTTCATATTTTTACCTTCAGGATCAAAAGGACTTCTCATTTAAAGGACAAGCAATTTATTTTGAGCCAAGGGATGCAGTTAGACTGTCAATAATCAATGCTGACTATTTATAACTCATGAGGCAGGAGAAAGGTGTATTCACCTTCCCTCTAGTTCACATGAGGTACTGTTTTCAACCCACCTGGTTGTCCTTATTAAAAAAGCACAAAAGCTGCAACTCCCTGTGTATTTTATTCAGAGGTCAAGGCACAGGTAGTTACTTCGGGTTGTAAACAAATTCTATTCTGTATACTTTTTGATTTACCAAAATCCAATGTATGAGTATGAGTGCATGCTTTTTGGGTATCTATCCAGATACTTATACTGAAAAAAGTAACCTTCTTACTTAGTATAAAGCAGTCAATTTTTTTGTTTCCATCTGTCTCTAGCAAAGAACTTCTTGTCCAGTAGTCAAACAGTAATGTTTGTGTTTTCAAAGCAAATAATGTTGCTGCTTGTGATCAAGGCCACATCAACGTCCATGCTCATCCACCAAAAACCTACGTCCTAGTGCAGTCCCACGCTGAACCACAACTCCAACTGCTACAAGAACCTGTTCTGACATTTGTAAAAGCATTAATTACCAAACCAATTGCTGTTGTCTGAAGTGTGTCTGTGTATTTAGGAGAAACAGGATGAGGCTTCAGTAGAGTAAATGCACTTATCTAATTTCAAGACTGAATCTTCTAGGTGGGCACATGCGTCCTTCAGACCAACTTCACATGGATTTGGACAAAGTGATAAGGAACAGTAAAACTTTAGATAGTGCATTCAAATCCACTTGCCTGGGCAACAAAAACATTCATTTTAGAGAGATTTTCCAAGCAGAATTAATGGAGCGCTGATAAGAGACGTATGTAATCCTCTGTGTGGCTGACCTGCGGGATAGGAAAGTGTCTAAAAATAGTGTCTGAGAATTAGCTTCTTTTGATAGTGCCAGGAAAAACAGCACCCTGTCATCTTGCATAGGGCTAATTTTTGCAACCCTGACAAAACTCAGAAATAGCAACAAACCTGTCGAGGAATGAATTGTTCAGCGTCCGAAGGGTTTGCTTTGAGTTTGGTCCAAAGGTCATCCATAGATAATAAAGAACGATGCAAACAGGAAGCAAAAGCAGAAATGAGATGAATTGTCTGTATTCTAGCTTTTAAGAATGCTCTTATGTTACTTGAGAGTAATATTTGAATTGATTGTAGTTTTGACATCGATCAGCTCTCACGCTGAACTGTTATACTATAACAAATTTACAACTAAAGCATCACAATACCGGGGAGATCACAGTTCTAACTTCATTTTTGGTGAAGCACGTGCTCTTCCGATGGCCTCAGTTGTTGAACTGAATACAAATCACATTGAATGTAGGACCTAGTTTCATCAGGATAAGGACAAAAAAGACACTAACAAAAAGAAACACGCTGAAAAGCACGCTGATAGAAGGAGCTAGAAACCCTGGTGTATTCTGTTGAAACTTGAACTGTAAATGATAAGAACACGGCAGCAAGGAAAAGGAAGAGGAAAGAACGTAAAGAATATTCTGTGTCAATAGATGAGAAGTCAGTATTGGAGGAGGAAACTTATCTGATAGAATTGTAGCGGCGTGTAGGAGATGAAGAAAAGTCTCTTTCTAGTGCGGCTTTTTGTTTTTTTCCTCCTGGCTCCCGGCTGCATAACTGAGCTATGCGCTCTATGGCCTGATTTCAATGATTCCTTCTCTCCAGCTGGAGTCACACACCCATGAGAACATCAGGATCCCGATGTTTACAGACAAACTATTCCTGCTGCAGTTTTGACAGACAGTAGACAGGGCAACACAGACATGTAAAACGATAACAGATAACTATCTAGGCATGATGCGTCTGTTCAGTTAATACTGACATCCTTGGAATTGCAAATTGAAGTGCTTGTGTGCTTTGGAGCATCCAAGGCTTCTGTATTTTTTTAGGACACACTGGCCTGAATTTACTGAATGACTACAGATTCTGAAGCTATCCAGGATTTATAAATGCCCCTGGTAAATAAAATGTTAATAAATAGTTCATTCGTTAAAATCTAAATGATAGAATTCATCCCAACTGGAACCATGATGGAAGAGAATTCTAGAGCTCTGAGCTGTATTTGAAGTAGTTGATGTGTGTGTGTGGCTTGATATGTGTGCTTTCACTCCACATCCCCTCAGGTTTTGAAGCAGCTTAAGATCTATAGCAATGCTAAGCGATGCACAGGATTTAACACATAAACTGTCAATGCATCTAGGACTGTTAATCCTTAGGATATTTGGATAGAACACTTGATTACCACGAAGATACAATCAAATTTTCTGATATATGACTACTTACGTTGGAGTACTGTGTGCATAAATTTTCCACAAGCTATAGTAACGGCTCCGTAGTCAGAGCTTATCAGCTTCGTGGCTGATCACTGCTTCTAAATTATCTGACTTGACTTGAAAGGTATAAAGCATCTGCTCATTATAATTAGTCCAGGTTCCGTGATCATGCATGCATTTTGGCAACAAATAACGTGACAGATTTTGGATTCGATGGTGTCACAAGACTCAGGTCTCCTGCACAAATATTTCAGAATAAGGTTAAAGAAGGCTGGATGCAATAACTGCTCTCTGACTCAATGGATTTTTTTATATATAGTTCTATTATGGAATTAGATTTTGCGTCATGTATATTGCAATTTACCAGTTCAGCGGTACAGGTCATGGGCACAGGTTTTTTCTTGTTTTATTTCCCCAATGGGAAAGCCATATAGCTTTAAGCATGACATGCTCATGTTACTTGCTTATGGTTGTTTTTTGCAGGGAGAAACAATTACTTTTGTTTATGAGTTAAGAAACAGATGCAAAGGAGCTCATTCCGTTTTAAGGAGGAGCAAGGTTACAAAGAAAAGAAGGTTGTTCGCTTCTATAACCGTCACAGGTGTCAGGTGAAATACTGACCTGATGTGTTTTAAATTCTGTTGTGTACAATCCTGACTATATAGCAGATTATTGGAAGGTAGAGTTTTCTAGAAAGCATTTATATCTCCGGTTGATAAATGAACCACGTGCACCACGTCCCATTCTTTAATTTCCAGGCACTGCTGTGAAGGATTCATTATGCAAGTCTTAATATGACATTAGGTTTAATTCATTACGAAAGTCCTAATGTAGCATTATGTTCATTGCACCTTTGTGCAACATTGATTTACCTTGCTATCATTTCATTAAGGGATCTGTTTGGTCCTAATGTGCCTAGTCAGCATTTGTGCAGTTGGGCCAGTGATCACTTCTTAATGAGTGTCTTCACACTGAATGAACACAGCCTATATTACTCACATTATTTGCACTATATAGCAGTAAGCAGACCAGCTGACACTGACACGATGCACTGTTCATTCCTTCTGACGTGAATTGATTAGTTAAAAGTCTACTGCACGCTCTGATAAAGCTTTGCAAATGAGTTAGTGCAGGTTGCGATGGTGGCTGCTTAATCTAGTTATGAGATGCATGCAGCAGATGACTGTCACTATAATTTGATCTGGGCTGGCTCAGAGAGGAAGAACTTTCCCCTTTTTGTGTCCTGCAGATCAGAGAAGCATTCGGCTTGAGGTCTACAGTCTGAAAAATAACCAGACACTGGAGAGACGATGGATGTGGGATTGTCCGATCTTGCATGATTTGTTCATTAGAAACTTTTAATAGCTTTATGAATGACAGCAGAAAGGCTCCTCAAGGAGAATATGAAACAATATGTTATATGATGCACAATAGTTTCGGTAACACACGATTTCCAGATCCCTCCTGCGTACGATGGTTAGCTGCTTCTCATTGTAACCATGTATGATTAAGCTGTTTGCACAAGCAGAAAACTGCTTCAAAATGTTAGGTTTGCTAGGTAGACCAGCATTAACCAGTTAAGCAAATGAATCTAAGCCGGTTCTGAGAATAATCTAGAATAAGGTTATTAGAATTCAGACATACGCTAATCTGCTAAGGTACTAAACTTGATTTTCTGGGTGCCATATTCAGACTATTGAAATTACCTGCGTGTGGTTCTCCATGATTGCCTGGTTTATCTTGTATAGTGCTGTCTGGAATGAGTTTTTCAAATAGCATCTAAACCATCCCCTAAAACAAACAACTTATCTTAAGGCAAAAAAAAGAGAAAAAAGAAAAGAAAATGAAGACTGATAAAGTACACATGTTGTCAATTGCATTGTGATGCAGCATAAAAACAAGAGACATAAAAAGTACAAATTTCAGACTAAAAAGCATAGACTAATTGATGTTGATTATCCAAATGTGTCCTACAATCTAAAACTGACTCATTACTTGGCTGCTAACCTATAAAACAGCAGGTGATACAGCAAACCCAAATAATAATGAGCAGGCAAAAATAAAGAAGCAAATCTTTCCATGTTCTTCCTGTGGTTTCCTGTGGCTTCTCTGGTTTGCTCCCACCTCCCAAAAACATGCCGGTAGGTGGCTTGGCTACACTGAAAAGCCCCTAGGTGTGAATGAGTGAGTGATTGTGTGTGTGTGTGTATACATAGAGCAGCCATAACAATAAAATCCTCTGCCAGATTTTTGGCAGGTCCTCCTTGTGCTGCCAGAACAGTTTTGACCCATCAAGGCATGGACTCCTCAAGACTTCTGAAGGTGTGCTGTAGTATTTGGCACCAAGATGTTAGCAGCAGATCCGTTAAGTCCTGGAAGTTGAGAGGTGGGGCCTTCATGGATTGAACTTGTTTATCCAGCACATCCCACAGATGCTCAAATGGATTGAGAACTAGAGAATTTGGAGGCCAACTTTATGCCATGTTTCTCAAACACTTCCTGAACAATGTTTGCAGTTTGGCACATTGTCAAGAGGCCATATATTCTCCAAGTGAGTGGCACACATGCATCTGGTCATCCACATGATGGAAAAGAAAATGTGACTCATCAGACCAGGCCACCTTCTTCCATTTCTCCGTGGTCCAGTTCTGATGCCCATTGTAGGTGTTTTTGCCAGTGGACACGGTCAGGACGAGCACTCTGTTAGCAAGCTGCAATTCATTGTGTATCCTGACATCATTCTATCAAAGCCAGCATTAACTTTTGCTGCAATTAGCTCTTCTGTGAGACCAGACCAGATAGGCTAACTTTGGCTCCACCACATGCATCAGTGAGCCTTGTGCACCCATGACCCTCTCACTGGTTCACTGGTTGTCCTTCCTTTAGACACCTTTGGTAGGTACTAACCACTACATACTGGAAAGACCCCACAAGACCTGCCTTTTATAAGAATCTCTGACCCTGTCGTCACTGTAGGCACGTAGTGACAACTTGTAGGCATCTCAAATTGACCCTTGTCAAAGCTGCACAGATTTTTCCACTTGCCCCCTTATTTTTTTTATCAACTTCAAGAACTTGCTGTTCACTTGCTGACTAATATATCCCACCTATTGACACGTGCCACTGTAACAAAATAATCAATGTTATTCCCATTTCCTATGAGTGGATTAAATCTTCTGGCTGACCAGTGTGTGGTACTCTGTGATGGATTGGCGTCCCATCCAGGCATTGTTCCTACCTCAAATAAAAGTTCTCGGGAATAGGCTCCGGCTTCACCACAACCCCGACCAGCATAACGCACTTATTGAAAGTGAATAGTGCTAGAACTCTCTAGTGAGATTCCCAGTAAAAGCAACAAACTCTTTGATAAAAAAAAATGCGGCAGAAAGCATTACTGCACAGGAGAGACCACAATTTTATTTTATTTTTTAACTTGCCTGTAAAATGCCTGAAACACTGTGCAGAATGTATTTTAAATGGCCTCTTCAGGACTTCATAGAAATATTCATAAATCTAAAATATTTAATGTTGTTCTCAAAAGGTACAGTACACCTAATGTTAAAAGACCAACAAAACCAGTTTTAAAATAAAAATCAAGTTGGTCTTATTGGAATCACACCTTATTTCACCTAATACATTATACTGACAAATTACAACTCCTATACTACTGCCATATTTTTTCAAGATGATTAAAAATGGACCAGTTGTCCGAGATTCTTTATAAACTGTCAACATGGCTCCAGATGAAGCAAATTACCTGAGTTTTTTTTTTTCTCACCAAACTGAGAGACTGTCAATAATCTTTCTGTCACCAGAAGTACCAATTAAATTCTCTTCCTCCTTAGCAAAGAAAGACAATAAAACGATTACACAGTGTGGGCTATATTAGTGATAGATGCTAAATGGCAGTTAGACAAAAGTGCAGCCTTCCGTAAAAGCTTTTGCTCAATCAAGCATCAGTGAAATTTTAGACAGTGACAGCGAGTGTTGTCAGATAGCAAACATCCAGCCAACATAAGCACAATGTGCACACATTACACCTCAACAGCATATTGTTACGTGCAACACAGTTGGGAAGACGTCTTCATTTTGATGTCTGAAATATCTGCATTTTACATTTACATTTGGTCATTTAGCAGACACTGTTGCCGGAGTTATAGTTAATAATAGCATTAAAAACTGAAAGTACAATGAAACAAATCAAGCATATGCTAGAGTGATCTATTTGTTATGCAAGAAGATTAGCATTCATTCATTTATCAGTAACTGCTTTATTCTGGTCAGCATCATGGTGGATGTGAAACCCAACAAACCCCCCAAAACTCCCAAAACACAAGGTGTTCTTGTCTCCTCAGATTTCAGAGCCAGAAGAATTGCCAGCTTCCCTGAAGTTGTGTGAATATATAGCTCTTTACCAGGCTGCATGCTAAAGAGCTCTTTAAGGGCTGGAATGCAAGACAAGCATTTTGAATTTGATTCTTGCTACGACAGAGTCAGTTGAGTGACCTCAATAGAGGAGTGATATGAGAAAATTTGGAGAGGTTATGAACCAGGTGAGCAGCAGCATTCTGAGTGCTCTGTCGAGGAGATCATAAAGCGAGAACAGCAAGTGGAATTGCAGTAATCAAGTCCGGAAATAACTGGAGCTTACAGTAGATGAGAATCTGAAAGGATTCAGGGTGTCGGTAATGTTTGTATGATGTAAAGATGAATTCAGGTGTAAACAATGATCAGGTGATGAGACAAGAAAAACTGAGGAAAGCCAGCTGGGTTGTGTGGCTGTACCATTCAGAGGTAGTTTTATGCATACAGGGCCTGTGATTGAAAGGTTGCACGGCCGATTGATATAGCCCATAGCTTATGCTTTGTAGAAGGTGATAATGTGTTTTCCTATGATTTACTCATTCAGTGTGTAAATTGGTTAGCTTACGGTGTTGTGATGAATCTGTTTTATGTCTCACAGCAATGCTGTCACCTTTCTTATTAGTCTGCTTTGGCCTTTTAGCGATAATGCATCAGCTATTGAGAGTAATGGTTTTACATAAGCACCAGCTCTCCACACTCATATCTGACCTTTTGGGGGTTGACATTTCATTGTCAGTCCTTTCGCTCAAACCGGCTCTCAAATGCTGTCTGAGGGTGGAACTGCTGTAATGTTCGCTTTATCAAAATGAACACATCCAAGACAATGTGCTTGAGTGACAAAATGATTAACAGCTCTATGTATGCTGCATCTTAATACCTTGTTTACCTGCATGCGGCAGTGTAAGTGTGTTACGGTGATTGTGTTCTTCTTCTTTTTTTATACTTAAAATGGTGCATATGGATTTTCATGAAAAAAAAAACAGAGCAGGAAAACAGAAGTGAAGAGATAACTGACTCGCTACGATAACACCACTGGGAGAGCAGATCTGTGCGTAGAGTGATGTTGAAGGTTGCCTGTGCGTGGGGGTGAGAGGGGGTTTGCGGGAAAAAGATTCTTGCTGCTTGTTTCGGGTGAAACGCTTATGATACCATCTCGATGTAGGGCACTGTGAGGTTACATACATATTAAGGTCACCCTGGACAGCTGAGATTTCTTAAAAAAATACACAGATAGAGAATGAGAAAGGATGGATGTGTTTAATTATATTCTGGTAGCTTTCTGTGCTTGTGTGTGTTCTGTTGTGTGTGTGTCCCTTGAGTCTATATTATCCTTTTCCCATTTAGACAATTCAACAAAAAAAAAGCAGATGAAGTATGGTAAATTGGTATTCTTAGTGAAAGTGGGATTCTTAGACTCAATATTGGCAAATCTCTGACTGTTGAAGCTTAGTTATGGATGAAAAACATTTTTGTTTCAAGCACCTGTTTTTTAATTTCAATGCGAAAGAAGAACCAAAAGAGCGTAAGAAGTGGTACCAGGTGGATCTAATTGCAGGGTTCTTTATTAACACATCTTCTGTGCAGTCAGTAAGTGTCGGTTAATCAGGCAGGCAACAAACTCATGCAGGGCAAACAAACTCATAAACAGGAAGTAAGGCAGAAGTCATTTAGTTTTTCGTTTATTCATTCATTCATTCATTCATTCATCTCAAGTAAGCACTTTATCCTGGTCAGGGTGACAGTGGATCCAGGGTCTGGTAGCACTGGAATGCTAGGCAGGAGAACTTACCCTGTGGTTGATGCAAGTCCATTGGGGGTAAGCAGACATGCCTAGACACACACCTACCAATGAGCTCAGCCAGTATTCCTTAGCTGAAAGGTTTTGGACAGTGGCAGGAAACTGGAGAACATGGAGGAAACTCACGAGGACATGGTGTAAACATGCAAAACTACTCATAGAGAGTAAGCAAAGGATTGAACTAGAAACCCTGAAACTGTGAGGCAGCAGCACTTCACCCATAACCATCATGGCAAAACGCAAAAAATCAAACAGGGAAAAGTGGCAAAACCTTGTACACAGGTGAAAGGCTTTGTATGTGCCTCTGAGTCTGTGTTACCAAGCTGCCTTTCATGATAAATGTAGTTCTTATTGTGTAAGACTTTTGAAACTTAGGTAAAGGTTTAAAGACTACAGAAAGCTTTCTGATATTCCCATATAATTCACTCTAATAATCATTATCTTGTGTCCTTGTGACATTGTAATTACTATGCGGCGATAAAATCTGAGCTTATCAATTAGTGATGGTATTGTTGATATAGCTGATACACATCTGCTGTCTGCTACAGATGGGCGACAAAGCAAAACGTAACATAAGGTGTCTTAGTAAGTGTTGGTCACCACTAGATGCCAGAACAACATCAATGCACCTGTCTACAATCTCTGGAATCATACTGGATGGATGAACGCCATTCTTCCAAATCATATTCCTTGATTGGTGTTTTGTTAGCGTAGTGGTGGAGAGTTCTGTCTAATACGCCGCTCCAAATGTTCATTTGGGTTGAGATCTGGTGACTGTGAAGGGCAGAGCATATGATTTACATTATTATCATACCCATTAAACCATTCAGTGAGCCATTGTACCCTGTGGAAATTTTCCTTTCATTTTTCCTCCATCTGTATACTCTTCTGTAATCAGGCCAAAACTGTTGAATCAAGCAAATATTGCAGGGAGACTGATAAGTGGACATGTTCATTTGCATTTTCTGAGGTATACATTTTAACATTGCTTTACCCTCATATGTTCATTTGAATGATGTGCATTTGAACTAGGGATGCAGGTGTATGAAAAATTCATGGCATAATAACTATACAAGTTCAACATCAATAACTCAAAGACTGCTTGGGCATGTGTGTTTGCCCTGCCCAATCCTCTGTCCTGTTTCTCTGCCTTTGCATACTTGTTCCTCATGTTCCCCTGATTGCTCCCCCTTTCTGGTTTGCATGTTCTTGAACCTTCTGATTTCTGTTTAGTTTTTCGCCTAGTGTTCCCTTATTTTTTAAAATTTTTTAATAAAACTCCCAGTCTGGTTTTATCCTGCATTTGGGTCTGGACTCTGTATCGTGGGTTCTCCTGCAGGAGAATCACCACCTCTGGTTGTGTCACCGTGACAAAGTCATGCTTTTATTTTGCATTTTGGAACAAGATGGCATTAAATAATACAGCACATTGCAGCAGTAATGCAGTTGGTTTTAAATGATTTGGTTAGAGAAACTGCTAGAATAATGTTTAAGGTATATTTTTTTGCTCCTTGCTGACTGTTTGGGACACTCTGCAATCTGCAAGTGCTGTATAGACTTTATTTGCAGCTTTTGATATGCTAAATCACATTCTCCTGACTACCCTCTTCAATGTCACTGAGTCATGTTTCACCCCATTGCACCTCTCTTCACTGGCTCCAAGTCCAAATCTTGATTTTTGCCTACAAATTCAGGTCTTTGATGTACAGAAAAACCAATGAGACTTCCCCTATAGGTAGTGTCATGAGCTAATGGCTAGATATATGCAAAACATTCTGACTCAACCAGCTGTGAACTCCTGGAGGGATATTTTTATATGCTACTGGAAAAAAAGGGCCAGGAGATATAGTTTCATCAAATTGTCGGTGAATTGACAAGGATAGCACTTGAGAGCAGTGTGTACTGAGGGCTGGCACCTGACTGCTGGGTTTTCTCAGGTAAATCTGTGCAGTAGAGCGAAAGATAGATAGATAGATATATAGATTAGATAGAGAGAGAGAGAGAAAGAGAGAGAGAGGAGAGAGAATATCTATAAAATATCTGCAATATCAGCAATCAACACCATCCAGTTCCGGATGCTTCAGTCTAGCCATACTTTTAAATATTAAGTTGGGTTGCTGGCTGTGGTGTTGCTATGTTTTGCTGGGTCTGTGGAAGTGGTAGATCCAGCATCACACAGTGTAGAAATATTTCATTTTCTCCACATACGTGGCTCAGGGGTGAGACGGCTCCAGAGTCTGCATTGGGAACACTGGTGAGTGATGGGAACACACCCTGGAATGGATACCAGTCCATTGCAGGGAACAATGCATACACACAGTCACACCCTTAACAATTTAGTGTGGTCCACCTACTTGCATAATTCAAGAGGTAGGAGGAAACCAGATTATCCTACATTTTTCTTTGGTATTGTTTTATAGTCAGTATTGTATCTCACGCCCACTGTTACTGGAATTGACTCCAGATCCAGCACAGTCATGTCCAGAATAAAGTGCTTACTGGAAGTGAGTGAGTGAGACATTATTGTGATTTTATATTAATGCCTGCAGTGATTTTTTTTTACAGAAGCCTGCAGTATTCAAATGAGCACTCTAGACAATCACTACATATTTTTATGCTGAACACCCTGATCAACACCAAATGTTTTAGATAAAGGTTTTGATGAATCACATCATTTACATCATGAGCTAAAAAACAGAACCCATTTTGGTCAAAAAATAGAAGCCAGGAGTTATCATGTAACGTGTGACTTCACAGACGTATTTTGTATCACACTGCAAACTAAATTCCATTTGCAATATGTGTCAAAATGATCACAATCCAGACCTTCCAGCCCTGCGCTTTATGAGGAGAGAGATGAGAGTTTGGATTTTATTCAGAGAATAACCTCGCAGCATGAAGTAATGACTAATAAATTGCTAACTGGGATTTTTTTGCCATTTGCAACTATATATTGGCAACATGCCCCATGGCCAAGTTTTAATAACTTTATCATTAAGCTTGCCCTTCACATCAAAAAATAAATTATACTTTGTGCTTATTTGCTTAGTGTGATTTATGTCTGTTTTCTTGGTTGATTTTCTTTACTGAAATAAAAGGTGATGTGGTTTAAGTTCTTAATGGTGTGCATTGTACGACACTACGACCCCATCCATCCTTCCATACATCCAGTACAAATGGATCATTTTACAAACGAAGATTGGTACATTTAGCAAGACTTAGCAAGACCAGTAAACCAACCCAACACTTTTGCAAGTACTATAAAACAAGAATTGTCAGTAGAAATTCTGCTAAAATGACAAATATATAAATAAATAGCCTTTTAAAATCAATATTCGAATATGTTTTTTCACAAGTTGGCTCATGGTTTGCCGATGCAAATAAAATTTACACATGCAGGCTGAGTCGGTTCTAACCTTTACAATATCTGAGCGTATAATTCCATTAAATGAAATCTGTATTCCCTGGGAGGATATATACCTAAAATGGTTTGCACCGTATGTTATATTTAAGATGTTATATATTATATGGTGCAGTATTTGTGGACACATGGCCATACATATGTGTTTGGTGAATGTCCCAGCCCAGATTTAGTTCCCTGTAACTATTATAATATTCTGCACACTTTCTGGAAGGCTTTCCATTAGATTGTGTAGCATGACCATTCAGCCACAAGAGCGCTAGTGAGGTCAAGCACTGATGTTGTACGAGGAGGTCTAGGGTGCAGTCAGTGTTCCAGTTTATTCCAGTGGTGTTCAGGAGGGGTGGGGTCATTACTCTGTGCATGCCACTCAAGTTCTTCCACTACAACACTGACTACCAATGTCTTCATGAATCTTGCTTTGTGCACAGAGGCATTGTCGTGCTGGAACAGGTTCGGGCCTCTTAGTTCCAGTGTTCATAATACAGCATACAGTGTATTCTAGACAAGGAAATGCTTTCAAAATTGTGACAGCATTTTGGGGAAGACCCACATAGGGGTGTGATGGTCAGGTGTCCATAAACCTGTGGCCATATAGTGTAAAGAGGCAGTTGCTTGGCGTACCTTAGCTAGAATCAGTATTCCTTACTGCTTTCCACCATGTTTTCTCGAATCACTGTGATATGAAACACATGGCTTGGAGCTGTGTTAATGTTTGAGTGGAAGTCTAGGTTTGTCCTTCTGGGTATAGCTCTGGACCAGTGGTTTTATAATGAAAGTACACAGACAGTTGATAGAAAGTTTTGTCAACACAGTTAGAAACCACATAAGACAGTGTGGCTTTCATTCTGTTGTGAAGATTCTCTGGGACTGTTATTATAGGTTTTTGATTGTGGTGCCTTCAAACATCAATATTTATTGCATTTGTGACAGGTTAGTGACCCATCAGTGATTGTTTTGATGATTGTGGCTGTCAAAAGGTTGTATAGACCGGATAGCTAGCGAAATTTATAAAGAAATCAAGCAATAAAAATCAAAACGTTGTAGTATCTGTGAACCAGCATTTATTTTATACCACAAAGTACTATATACATTTATAGAAACTGCTGTACAATTAAGATGTGCCTGATTTATTTGAAGCAAATTATCAGCTTAATTCACCAACTTTATGATGTTTTGTATACAAAGATTACAAAGGGTTTTTAATTTTCATGCTGCTAAGCTTTTGCGTTGTTTTTCATTGTGGGCATGCCCTCTGTTCTCATGAGTATGCCCCTTTTCTGCTGGAAACGTAGTCCCCTTGTGGCTACTATGACCCACAATTTTCATCTCCATAATTAGACTGTAGAACAATGATGATTTCTCTCATCAGCGTGCTTTCCCTCGTCAGCTCCCGCTGCCAGTCAATGGTCTCTGAAAAAGCACGGCATGTAGTACACAGCTCGTGCCATGCTGCTAAATGTGTGCTAAAGGACATGCTCAGGGTTTGGAGCCATGCCGTGGCCATGTCCCTGAGCTGTTTCTGGAGAAAAACACTCAGTAATGCTCTTGTGCTCTGATGAGGTTTGCTAGGTTTTAGGCATATGCTGATATTTGCTAATATAATACACAACTTCAGCATTCACTCTATGGTTAATATGGATATTTATTGTTTCTTGTAATTATTGTTACTTTAGTTGTGCTGCATTTATCATGTTAATGTTGCCAGAAAGCGGTACTGATTACGCACAGAGCGTTGACAATTTGTGCTGTTGAGAGCATCTAACTAGCATGGTTTGATTAATTTTCTCTCATTAGAGGGTAACTGCAAATCAATACTAAATTATTATGATGAAGCATTTTTATCCTGAAGGGAGTGGTCTCTTAGGATGACCTTACAGTTTGTTGAATGCTAAAGTTTTGCAAATCATATGCTATGTCCAACACAGTCACCAGATCTCAAGCTCAACACCACAGACTTTAGACCAGGACCATCATCAAAATACAAGTTGAGGGATTATCTTTTATCACAATGGTGTATAGCCAACACTGATGATCTCCTCATCATGGCACCTGTTAGTGGGTGGGATATATGTGGCAGCAAGTGAACATTTTGTCCTCAAAGTTGATGTGTTAGAAGCAGGAAAAATGGGCAAGAGTAAGGATTTGAGTGAGTTTGATGAAGGGCCAAATTGTGATGGCTATACGAGTGGATTGGAGCATCTCCAAAACTGCAGCTCTTGTGGGGTGTTCCCGGTCTGCAGTGGTCAGTATCTATCAAAAGTGGTCCAAGGAAGGAACAGTGGTGAACCGGCGACAGGGTCATGGGTGTCCAGGGCTCATTGATGCATGTGGGGAGTGAAGGCCGTCCCGTGTGATCCGATCGAACAGATGAGGTTCTGTTGCTCAAATTGCTGCTAGTTCTAACAGAAAGGTGTCAGAATACACAGGCATCACAGTTTGTTGCGTATGGGGCTGCATAGCCGCAAACCAGTCAGGGTGCCCATGTTGACCCCTGTGCACTGCTGAAAGTGTCAACAATAGGCACATGAGCATCAGAACTGGACCTCAGAGCTTACCTGGGGAACACATAACACCTGGGTCCTGCCATCCATGTGGATGTTACTTTGACACGTACCACCTACCTAAGCATTGTTGCAGACCATGTACACCCTTTCATGGAAACGGTATTCCCATGGCTGTGGACTGGGGATCGTGTTGACTTTGCCTCCAAATTCCCCAGATCTCAATCCAATTGAGCATCTGTGGGATGTGCTGGACAAACAAGTCTGATCCATGGAGGCCCCACTTTGCAACTTACAGTACTTAAAGGATCTGGTGTTAACATCTTGGTATATATATATATATATATATATATATATATATATATATATATATATATATATATATATATATATATATATATTCGCACACACAAATCATCTATAATATTAAAACCACTGACAAGTGAATAACACTGATTAACTTGTTACAGTGGCACCTGTCAAGGGGTGCCATATGTTATGCAGCAAGTGAACAGTCAGTTCTTGAAGTTGATGTATTAAAAGTGCATGGGAGCCCAAGGCTCATTTCTGTGCGTGGGGAGTGAAGGCTAGCCTGTCTGGTCCGATTCCACAGAAGAGCTACTGTAGCACAGATTGCTGAAAAAGTTAATGCTGGCTATGACAAAAAGGTATCAGCTTACCCAATGCATCCCAGCGTGCTGTGTAGGAATCTGCGTATTCGGACCAGTCAGAGTGCCCAAAGCACCCAAAGCACTTAAAATGGCCATGTGAGCATCAGAACTGGACCAATGGATGTAATAAAAGAAGGTGGCTTGGTCTGATGAATTATGTTTTCTTTTTCATCATATGGTTGGCTTGGTGCGCGTTTGTTGCTTGCCTGGGGAAAATACGGTACAAGGATGCACTATGAGAAGAAGATAAGCCAGCGGAGGCAGTGTGATGCTCTGGGCAATGTTCTGCAGAGAAACCTTAGGTCCATGTGGATGTTACTTTGATATGTACCACCTACCTATACATTGTTGCAGACCAAGTACACCACTTCATGGGAAATGTACTTCCATTACATAGAAATAGTTATATATATATATATAAAACATATGTAAAATATAGTTTTATGTAATGCCTACTGAAATTGAAATGTTAATACATCTTAATAAATTCTAATAAAACATAAAAAGTTCCATTTTAAGCAAATTTAATGATTCAGTGCAAGCTTTTAATATCAAATCAGCTGCTTCTAATCAGAGCTTACAAATCTAAATAAAAAATATGAAGAATTGCATATCACAATATACATTATATCTCAGAAAAGTGTATTGTGGCACAGTATTTTTAGATATTCAAGTTATATTATCATATCACGCAGCCCTAGAATGATGTTCATCCCTTTACCAAGACAAGATAATTATTATTAACTATAATAAATTAGACAGACAGACAGACAGACAGACAGACAGACAGATAGATAGATAGATAGATAGATAGATAGATAGATAGATAGATAGATAGATAGATAGATAGATGATTTAATGGATGGCTAGATACATTTTTTAAGTGTTGATGCAGGCATCAGTTCATTAGCACCCAGGACTAATAATCTCTTTTCAGTCTATATCCATAATCAATACTTTGCATATTGTCCTGCACCCAGTATTAAATTTGATATTCTCTACCAGTCTCTACTGATCTCCCTACAGTGCCTGTAAAATTTGCCACGAATATGTGAGCTGTCAGGTTATATTTTCCTGTCTCTATATCTCTGTCCTGCATTGTCTGTCTCTTTCTGTCTGAAGCAGTCATCAGTGATGCTCCCCACTATTCCCATGTCTTCGATTGCAGAAGAAGGGCTAATTTTCTCTCTCAGCTTTTCATTCTGTGAAAGGTGTTATTCTTAAAAATGGCTGCACTGCCTCCTCTCAATGTGTCATTAACACAAAGGTCAGTGCAGATTGGGAGGGCGAGCAGTTAGAGGGAAAAGCGGCATATTCGCCATAGTTCATACAGATAAAAGTCAGAGATGAAAGACTAACAGTCTCTCTAGATCCTCCATAAGTAGTACACAGTCTCACTTTTGTAAAAAGGAGTGGAATCAAGATCAATACTCTCTCTCTTTTTTTGAAGGCCGTCTACGGTCAGAACATCTTCATGCACATTTATTCTCCATTCTCAGCTCATATCTCTATGATCTGGATTTGACCCTAAACACAGATGGCATTGAAATTCCTCTCAGCTGGTGAAGAGCACGTTTCATTTATCTGAATTCATTTTATATTTGATGTCCGTTTAAATTGAGGTCAGTAGAAAGGAGCATAATTAATTACGGAATTAGACAATACTCTGAGGCACTGAGGACAATGAAAGAACGAGTGGAGCTTCAGTCAATTGGATTTTCATTTGCTAGTAAAACCAATATATTCCTATCCATTCCATTTACTTGTTTCATTTAATTGCTACTCATCAGTTTTATTTCAGAATGCATTTAAATTTAACAAACATTCAAATTCAGTGAAATCAATTAAACCTCACAACAGATACAATCCATTTCTTATAGTAGTATTTCTGCTGCATTGTAGGCCTTCATTTCTAATTAACAATGCTGCTGCTTATTAAACGAGCACGCAAATAAGCCTTGGGAAATTTTCCAGTTTAAATATTGACCAGTCTTCCTCACATTTTTATTTTGGACAGTCTGTAGGTCAGATGCACAATAAGGATGTTATTGCTATGTATGTCATAGAAAATACAGCAACAAAGAGTCTTGTTTGCAATGGCTGATATGGTGCCTCAAGAAATATTAGTATGACATCAGAAAATTAAAACTAGTGCAGATGTATTTTTAATAGTACTGGATGAGGAGCAGTACATCTGAAGTGTAGGGCAATATCTTTTCTCACCTTTTTTCAAGTTGTATACAATGCTTAATTATTAAAATATCAGCTACTGTAACACTAAGCAAGAAAACCAGTAAGTGGACAGAAAGGGAAGAGGTCCTGGAATATATGGAAGATATAAACACAACGATCGCTCTAAGCACTTCATGTAATGCAGTAGTGTCAAACACAAGTCATATGCCTAGAGCTAATAGCGTAGGTATGATGACCACTGTACAACAAGGGATTGCATCCTTAACATTTCAGTAATGCCGTAGGAGGACTGGAGAATCAACTGCCCATTTCCTATGTGCTGAACCTAACAACAACCGTTATGTTTGGAAGACTGGGCTTTACAAATTAAACACCATGCCCTTTAATTGACAAGGTGAATATAACATGAATACAGATAAGAAACGCAAACATTTTCTTAGCTTGCCTAATTATCCAGATTACTCCACATTGCATTACAGTCACCTCCCGATGTCGTGATTTGCTCAGCTCGTGGGTGGCAGTCTGATTTAGAAATCCAAAAACGCACATATGGGTTGAATTTTGAAACGGAAATGACACCTCCCTTGTTTTTTATCACTTTGTTCTAGCCCATCAGTTTTTGGTACTTCTTTAATAAATAACAACAAAATCTTTTTTTTTTTTTTTGCACTATATCTATGAGGACATGAGTACTGAAATTGTATTTCTGGAATTTATAAAGAATGATGAATCATTAAAACAATATTTTTTTAATTAATTTTATTTTGTAATAAGAAATTTGCAGAGGTGTTTGAGCCACATAAATCCTGTTCCAACATGATCCGGTACAAATTAAGAGCTGGATGTATGTTGCAGTGGTTATTAAAGTGGGGTGTCTAGTATGTGAATCATAACCAGAATGATTGTCTGTATTTTTTGCTACGGTGGTGGAAATAACAACCCAGTTATTTTTTTATTATTTTAAATATTTGTATTCAAATATTTTTATTTTTATTTTATATTTAAAAGGATAATTAGGTGAGCTAAGCAAGTTTTTCTGTTTTTTTTTTGTGTGTTATATATACTATATTTACATTTTATTTTTATATTTTTATGTGTGTTGTATCTTGTAACTGATTAAGCTGCTGTAACACAAGAATTTCCCTCATGGGATCTATCTATCTATCTATCTATCTATCTATCTATCTATCTATCTATCTATCTATCTATCTATCTATCTATCTATCTATCTACACTGTATTGCCAAAAGTTTTGGGACGCCTGCCTTTACATGCACATGAATGTAATATGGAGTTGTCCCGCCCTTTGCAGCTATAACAGCTTCAACTCTTCTGTGAAGGCTTTCCACAAGGTTTAGGAGTGTGTTTATGGGAATTTTTGACCATTCCAGTAGAAGAGCATTTGTGAGGTCAGGCACTGATGTTGGACGAGAAGGTCTGGCTCACAGTCTCCACTCTAATCCATCCCAAAGGTGTTCTATGGGGTTGAGGTCAGGACTCTGTGCAGGCCAGTCAAGTTCCTTGACACCAAACTCACTCATCCATGTCTTTATGGACCTTGCTTTGTGCACTGGTGTACAGTCATGTTGGAACAGGAAGGGGTCATCCCCAAACTGTTCCCACAAAATTAGGAGCATGAAATTGTCCAAAATGTCTTGGTATGTTGAAGCATTAAGAGTTCCTTAAGGGGCCTAATTCCCTAAGGGGCCAAGGCCAATCCCTGAAAAACAACACCTGAATTCAATGATTTATAAAAATTAAATAATGTCTGGTAGGACTGAATGTTTCCTGTAAGTAGAAAATTCATGAAATAAAAAGCTCTGTTGCTCTAATGAAAAGCCACGATGGAGACTTAATCAATAATGTTGATGAAATACATCTGTACTGAAGGGGTCTGTGGAAAGTATCTGACAGTTAAAGCACTCCCTGGCTAGGACCCATTTAAGAGCCCATCGAATATTGTGCACACAGGCAATATTAAGGAGATGATTATTAAACGTTTAATATTGTAGATTTATTTGTAAAGCCTTCAGTTGTGTAGGCTTCCTAATACATTTCAGTGTAAAAGCCCCTTGGCTTCTAGCTGTTGGTGTGTTGCTTGGAAGTCTGATGTGAGCCTGCGACAAACCTCAAATTGTAGGTGAAGAGTCGAGAGTGTTTGGGAGCAGACAGTAGAGCCGGAGTGCAGTGACGCGGGATCAGTTGGGCTTTGATCAGAGGAGTTTATGTTAATGGATGTTGAAGGCCTGCTGACAGCATTATGCTTACATCTACAGTATTAGTGTCAAGGTGCATGAATCATGCCTTGCTCCTGGAGTGCTTTGTTGGCTTGATTTTTAATTTTAACCATGATTTCCCAAAATGCTGCAAATAGCTCCTAAGCCTAGGGTACTTAAAGCTTTTGATGTTACCTTGACTTTGTTGCATTGCACTTCCTGGGAATATTTAAAACAAAAATTCAATGGATTGAGAAATATATCAATATCTGACTCATGCAGTGAGATAACCCTCAGTTGGCTGAATCAGTAATCAACTTAGCGATGCAGATTATCCCTCTTTACAGTAGGTGCATACTTTAAAGCACATCGCATGACCTTTTAAGTGATTGCCTACCTCTAAAGCCTAAATACTTAACAGTCTGGTCAAGTTTTGCTTCAGTATAAAAGTCATAAGTTTATGGCATAATGGAAGCTTTTCTGATTAATCTCACTCTGTAGCAATGATGAAGTGCAAGTCATTTTGTCGTGGGATGTGTGATAAATGCCGCTCTAATCCACTGGCCAGAACACCACAGGGATCCTCAGTGTTATATTACACTGTAGGATGCTGCCACCATTAACACTGATCTAATGACCCATGTGGGACCTGTAGTTATAGCTTGCTTTACCGGGGGCGATTTATCTAGATATGCACATGTATCCACTGCAACACACACGAACACATACCTTTAGGCTATTTATCTAAATAGAATGAGTCTCTGTGATTAAGGTATGCGGCCATAAAGATATATGCTTGCTTTTTTTTTTTTTTTTTTCACACCACGGCACCATGGTAGTATTACACAAGCAGTAGCATCAGATTACCGCAATGAATTTGGGATCTAGATTAAGATCGGTGTTGGTAATTATATACAAGCATTTAACATTAATCTTGAACAGCCCTGCAAAGCTCCGTGTTGTTTAGAAGAATTCGTACTGTGGGAATGCACAAATGAAGCCTGAAGTAGGAGGAAGTGAACTGTCCCGCTGTGTCTGTACATTAGCTTTCCGCGTTTTCACTCAGCATCCCGTCTGTTGGCAGACTCTGGAAGTTTTAGCTGCCAAGAAAACACATTAACAAAATAATTCTGGGTTAATTGTCATGCACGGTGGCTCTTAGGGCCATTTTCTGTGTGGGGGAGAGAGTCTCTCTCTCTCTCTTTCTCTCTCTGTCTCTCACACACACACTCACATACACACACACATATGCACACACACACAATCTCACACAGTGCATCATCGCACTGCAGTTTGGGAGAAACTTTTCTGCAAATGGAAATAAGATGAATTTTATGAACTTAAAATAATATGTCTTCTTAGAAGCCGAGGAACAGCCTTTTCCCCTCCAGTTTGATTCGATTTATTCAATATTTTCTAGATATTCTTTTGTGAAACTCTGTAAATTGGTAATATGTCCATGGGCAATGTGAAAACGCTTCCCTTAATTATGTCATCCATTGTGCCCTAGTTATATGCACAACATCATTTTTGTTGTTGGTTGATAAAATTTATTTTAGGTTTTGGTCTAATTTTGGCAAGCTTCTACAGTAATTGGGTCTGTCTGCTCAGTGGAGACTGGGGACTCCTCTAATTTGCAGTGGTTTAATACTGACAATATTGCACATTTAAACTGTGAAATGGTTTCCATTCTCTGAAATTATTCAGCTTGATGTCATAATGAGACTGTAATCACCTAAAAATTCTACATGATTTTCTGTTGTTTGCTTGCCAGCTTTTGCAGGCTAGAACTATATTAGGGGAGAGTGGGGTCACTTGTAACAAGGGTCAGTTAAGAGATTCCAATCAGCAGCAAGCTACAGTAATGACACTCACTTTGCACATGCACGGTAATATCATCTTACAGCCTGCAAAAGGTTTTATTCTCAAATGTCTGATATTGAGATATGAAAGTAATTTTCGTATCTGGAGAACTTAGAGCATAGTCTTAGAGGATCTTAGTATAAAGCACAGTCAATGCAAAGCTGGTTAGTTTGTTCAAGATGGCTGACAGGGTTACCAATACAAGTGAGAAAAGCAAGAAATTGGTTCCTTTGGCACAGCTATCAAGCTCAAAGTCCTGAGCACGTCAGCTGTTATTCATGTGATTGACATATTTGAGTGTCATGTGCTGGCCAACATTTATGCACCTATTTTAGAATATGCCCTAGCAAACATTGTAGAAGTGTGCGTTCTTTACTACTTTATGAAATAATAACCAAAAATATACTCACTCATTATCACTCATAAACTCTTGGTAGTGAAAATGGTATTTGTTTATTAAGTTTTATAGTATTTCACTCATCTGGTTTAAGTGTTACACCTGAACCACGCTCTTTCTTTGTAAGAGCTAAGTTTTAATTGTGAGACGGCTCAGCTAGTTTGCGACATTTAAAAAGTGAATCTCGGTAACTATTATATAATAATCCCTAAAAACTGTTCATCTCATCCAGCAAAACATAAAAGTCAGACAGCTCATTGTGTTGTGCGTGTTCAGAGAAAGATCGTGCGTATATGTGAGTCAAAGCACAACATCTTTTTTCCTCCCTTTAAAGAAAAGGTTCATTGTTCACACTTGGTCTTTCACCTCTTTCAATGTATTCGTTCATTAATTATTCATTCTCGAAGCTACTGTATGCCAAGCTAAAATATTCTGGCAACATTAACAGCATCTCTCTGTGGGCAACAAAGAAAAAAGCCTTGAATGTATTAGGTGGGGTGGGGTGGGGGGTGGGGGGTTGGAAACCAGCATGATATTTTATATAAGTATCCCTTTTTTTGTGAAGGAACATCAACATCAAAGGCAGAATGATAAATTATAAGCATTAGTATGTTTTCGAACTTGTTTATCCCTAGGTTGACGATAAATCCTCCCTGAATCCCTCTTTCCCTGAATCCACAGCTTAAAGCAAATAATTTTTTTGGATTTTGCCAGGATGTCAGGAGACATCATAAAAAAACAACAACAAAAAAACAAGAAGAAGAAGAAGTAGTTTTTTCCACGATACTTCCATCTAAAGTGAATCAAATCAAAAATGATATTAGCGTATTACGATGAGGTGCTGTTGACCTGACAGTCTAAATGCCATCCGTTGCTCACGGCTCTGCAGTGCAAGCTAATGTGTTTGTTCACAGACTTTGAGAGCGTTAGACATCAGGAGGTGTCAGTCACGGCTCAGGCAGAGGGAGGGATGTGTCAAGAATGATGCTGCTCTCTAATTCAGAGATACGAGGCGGCGCGGCTTCAGATCGCTCTCGATGTATCCCAATCATGAAATCCATCTCAGGATAAGAACCCTTAGGGGAACGTCGTTGAAAAATGGGCCGCTTCCCGTGGCTGTAATTGATATTATGTTGGAGGAAAGAGTTGATCTGTGTCAGTGCTGAGATTCATCTGAAGGCTGTGAAACACCTGAGTGAACCGTTCAGCAGATTTATGCTGCGTGTTGAATAATGCATGTATACGCCCCTCTAGCGTTATATACACGCCCGGCTCGGTGGCGTTGACATTGTCAGTCTGTGATGTCGGTGGAAAAGCAGATACAGCACGCAGCAGAGCACTGAAGTGAGAAACACCTGCTGTTCAGGGAGCCGTCTTCACTGCACGGTTTAGAACACTAGTCATGGCTCCCTGCGAGGATTAGCCTTCCTTGCTCCACCGCTGACCTTGTGGAAATTGGTGGCCAGCACCCTTGGGGACTTTGTCCCTTCAGATATCTCGGTATGGCACATTGTCTCTCTTTTCTCTCTCACTCTGTTTCAGACTCTGTCATTTGCTGTCTGTCCTCTGCAAGCAATTTTGTACTCCACACCTCATCTTGTGTAAGTGAGTAGACAGCTCGAGCAGTCAGTTCAATTGCTCTTCATACATACGTATCGGCTCTCGCCGCGAAAACATCGTAACCTTTCGGGATGAAAGATTTGGGGCTGCGATATATGTGTGCAGAACGTGTTCGGTTTAGCACACATAGAGTGTGCCACTATCATTAAGTGTGTGTGTGTGTGTGTGTTGTTAAGCAGCCGCAGAGATCTTTCACATTGTTAAATGGGAAGATGAGAATCTTGTTGATGAACTGGTGTGTTAAGACCTGTAATCCTTATAGAGTGACCTTGAAGCTCTGAATAAGCGACTGGTGGATATAAAGGTATTGACAGTGACAGTCCATTTGCTTGTTCTCCATTCTCACACCATAATTAGTACAAAGGAGAACACACAATGAGGCCTCTGCTGAGGAGAGAAGGTCAGAACCCTCTTTTGTTCTCAGTTTGGGGTTATAATACTTTCAAATCAATGCCCTTTAATTTCAGCCGCATTAAAGAAATTATGGAGACAATTGTACATTCTCTGCTTGATACTAGTTATGAGTCAGTTGGTGAGCGAACGGTTATTTTTACATTTATTGTGAGAATTTAGCTCAGACTTTCATGTTATGCTGGAAAAAAGGTCAGTTGTTATTCATCATACGTTTGTATAAAAAATAAAGACACATGGCATCTCATCTTAAATTCCAATCACTACCATCCCATCTTATTTCTCTGCTGTCCCCCTTTTGCATTTTAAACGGAAGATGCTTTTTCATGTATCACAGTTGATGCCTTGATTTTTCAGATATTATATTCAGTGGGGCATGCCAGCCATCTTTAGAGAATTAAACAAGAAAATAGCAGACTCAATCTAAAAGAAAAATAAAAGAAATCTGGCTTGACATTTAAGTTTGATTATGAGTGGCAGTAACATCTGTTTAAAAAAGATACCATCCTTAATATTGCATTCAATAATTAGTATTAATCTTACTAATCTAACTTAGATCAGTTTATTAATTTAGTTTACACTACAGCGAAAGCTCAAATCTGATTTGATCTGGTTATTTTCGTATAACAGCACGTCCAGGCCGTGCCATGAATACTAAGTTAATATTAATACATTCGTTCTAATGTTATTGTTTCTGTAGTAACAGCTCACGCACAGTGTATGGCAGATGCTCCAAATAATCTAAAACTAATAATAAACGGATAAAAAATGTGTTGGTTAGCAAAATAAAAAACTTAATTTTGCTGAAGGTGCGTTTCTTCTTCTGTTTTTTTTTTGAAGATTTATGGAAGATGTTTTGGTTGTAAGCACTTTGTAACAGTGACAGTTTACCAGTTTAGGAAAGTCTTTTGGACCGAGGAGTTTCTTTCAAAAAATTACCGATTGTATATTTTGTGTGTGTGTATATGTGTGTGTGTGTGTGTGTGTGTGAGAGAGAGAGAGAGAGAAAGAGAGAGAGAGAGAGAGGTTTATCGTAGCTACATCGTATATGACAACAGGAACTAACTTGTCCCCTGGACGTTCCACAACATTAAATCTAACCATAAGTCATTAAAATGCTCAAGGTGTTCATTAATTAATCAACACTCCGAACCACGCTGTTATACGAAAATAACATTGTTTTCCCCGGCTGATTATTTATTGCTTCACTTTATGCCAATGTGTATAGCGTACTGCAAGTTTTTCAAAGATTTTGAGATCAGTCAAATCTATTTTGTCCAAATTTCTCTGTTGTCTCTACATCAACACTTTCATCTGCCAGGATTGCTCAGTTTTACCATGTTAACCCACGGAAGGTGTTTATTCTGAGCACAGCATGAAGTAACATGTCTAAAGGATAAAAAAACTCTTAGGGTACACTGTAGAACCCCGTATGAGTCGGGGTGGAACACCTGGGAGACAGGCGGAATTTCAGCAGAGCTCCGGGCTCACTTTTATTTCTCGGCAGTGCTTTTTAGTGCCCTTTCAAAAACTACAAAAAACCCCACAAACTAATGGTAATGCAGCCCAAAAGGGGCCATCACTAGCTTGCGGCATTTGCCTTACTCAAGGTCAAGATCACATGTGCATTACTGCATGTGTGTGTGCAACTGTCTGTTTCTCTCTGGCTTACAGCGATTACTGTAAGCATGAAGAAGCAAACATAAGTAAGCTGGCGGTAATAAGCCTCGTCCCTGCTGCCGCATACCACTTCACCTTGCTACTGCTTTTTAAAATCCCTGCCAGTGAGTTATATAGGCCTGTTGATTTATGTGTCCATAAGACTTTGGGGGGATTCTTTTTGAAAGCTTATGGAAATACAGGAAGAGCTGAGTATGCACTAAAATAAAGTGTGTAGGGTTTGAAGCATTTAGCTGTAGTTGAAATATTTAGCTGTGGTATTTGCATGCATATACACGACTAGAATGCATTTATTTGTTGAGATAGATAATCTCCCTCTCTTTCTCTCTCTCTCTCTCTCTCTCTCTCTCTCTCTCTCTCACACACACACACACACACACAAACACACGGCATACAGTAGTGTATATTCCACCTCTCAGCAATGATTGTCTTCTCAAGGTACTCAGTTGTGTGGTGATTGCATTCTGTGGCTTTATCTCAAACCACATATACCACACTAAATAACACGTCAGATTGGTACACCACAACCGGCACAATTACTAATTCGAACATGCTACTTATCCTAGTACTATATGAATTAGACACAGGCTGTGACACAATAAAGTTAGACTGTAGCATAGTGGACTTCGAAATGAAAAGGTAAGCGAACTGATTGTTTCTTAATTATCGCCTCTTTCAAATACATATGAATGTACATGTTTTACGCATCGGATAACCTTCAGAAGACGTGAACTAAGAACAGGTTGCTTTCTCAGTCAGTTTCGTGTTACGTTATGTTATGTTATGTTATAGTAGGCTATTCCTTAGACAATTTGTTCAACCTTCACTGTTCCTCATAGAAAATAGAAATAAACATATTTATAGAAAGAAATAAGAAAACATCCTGTGATGAGACTACAATGTCCCCAGTTTGTGTCCTCTATCTTTATTTAATGATTTTATTCAGCATTGTGTAACTGCCATTGTTTGGTTATTTTCCCATTTATTTATGCATTACTGGCAAGCTTTTGGGACTCTTTTCTAATATTAGCCACCTAATTTTGTTTGGAGATAAACAGTTCCATGATATATTACTGTGGGATGTTGGTGATCTAACTTTTTAATATAATAACAGTCTGTGTTTTACGATTTTGGAAATCTACCACGTTTTCTTTTTTCTTTTTTTTTATCGCGTATGAAGTATTATGATGCTTATGAGTAATTTGCAGAATAGCTTTTACAAGATTGTACAGAATGTGTGTGGCATGTACATGTGCTGTCCATGTAATGAGCACCATATAATAACATCAAATAAAATGTATATATATATATATATATATATATATATATATATATATATATATATATATATATATATATATATAGTCAGGGCTGTTTTGGCAGCGAAAGGGGATCAACACAATGCTAGGTCATAATGTTATGGCTGATTGGTGTATATATGCATTAATAATAATTTTCTTACACATATACATAGTAGAAAAAATATACTGAGCATATTAAATTCCAGCAGCCGCAGACATAGGGTCACTCATAAAGTGCAGAAAGTGTGCAACAGATGGTTGATCGGTATTGTATTTTTTCTTTAAGCACCGATCTCGGTCGGTAATGTGGGACACATACACACGGTTCAGTGAAACATGAACATAAGGGCACGCAAAAGAACATGAAAGTGTAAGAATTGGCAACCCAGAGTCGATCTTTGCTGAAAATATCTAGCCTACAAACACTCGTTTCATCCAAGCAGTCTTGAAACCATTTACTATAGCTCACATTTCCTCTGAAAAATGTCAGAAAAATTGAATTTAAATATACGGTTCTTCTTCTCTTTTTTTTTTTTTTATTATTATTTTTTTCCTCCCCTTACTTCCCAAAAAGCTGTCTGGCATTTTGTTTTTTCATGTTCGCACGAAAGCACTACCTGTCACTTTTCAATCAGCAGCCGCCACTGCAACGATCTAGACTCAAATCTCAAATGGCAGTGCAAGAATTCAGTTTAGTTAACGCAACTCCTGAAATATGTTTCAGCAAGTTTTCAAATGTTATGAGATTCACTCTTAGCCTTCAGCAGTTTATCAAATTTATGTAGAAATACAGTTTGCTGAGAAAAAAAGTAGGTCACTTGTTTAAAAGTTTGCTGTATGCACATACAATTTTTATTATTATTATTATTTTTTTTTTTTTATAAAATATAAATATAAATACCACTACTGTGGGAATGGATTTGCTGCTCTGTAAGACAGAGAGAATATCTTTGTGGCTTACTTATCGCTCTGCTACTAATATAGTGGTGAAAATTATACTTAAAATTGCTTCCCTTTTTAAAAGAAAATGCTCCACTTATCTCTTACAGACAGGAGAAAAACATCCTTGAAGGAGTGATCAGTCTATTGTAATGACTCCGCGACGTTTGTCTGTTCAAAATGTTCCTTTTATAAATGTATAAACAGTGCCACTAAAATCACAGGCCCTAAAGCTCCAGGTTTTGTCCCCCATCACTCATCATGCATCACTGCAGGAATTGTTTATTGTCTTTCCTGCATGAGATGCAATCAGCTGTGCATCGGGGAAACCGAAGAGAGACTGGCTGATCGTTTTGTCAAGCACCTTCCATCAGAATAAAGTATTCCTTCCATTCCAGTGGCGAGACACTTCAACAACAATGGGCATGGCATAAAGACGTCTCTGTTTGCATTGTTGATTGTTGCTACATGAGCAGTGAAGGCAGCAAACAAAAGAAGCAAGAGCTCATTTACACTTTCAGAACTTTGCAGCCCCATGGAATGAGCATCATGTCTGGACAACAGCTTGAAAATCATAACTGATTTCCACTCCTACTGCCTCAGAAGCACTTTGGGTTGCACAGCTGATGAAGGGCATTCGTCTGAGACATCCTGTTTCTCTGCAAGATTTCTGCACTGTGCTTTTACTTTATCCACCTTGTTATTGAGGTACATTGCAGGAGACGTGCGCACTGGGACAGGGATTTCACAGAAGTCAACAGAAAAGTCGCAGGAGCAGTTGGCAAACTATTTACATGATGGGCAATGATACACTAAATGGATTATTTTCCTTTACAGCACAGTCTGAAGTGTGTTATTCTGCTTAAACCAGCTGATTTGCTAATGATTTTGTATTATTTATTAATGGATGACACTTCATGCATTTAATGGTTTGTTTACATTTAATGATGTTGTTCACATTTAATTGGATGTCTGCGAGAAAACTTAGTTCTCGTTATTGCTTACATAACAAGGATGACAAACAGTCATTTCTTCATCAGCATCTGCTTCTCTTTCTATTGGGTAATGGGATATTAAAGCAGCTTGTCATTTTCCAGAGAAACAGAGAAAGTTCGGTCTCGCAGACTTTTCCTGTCTTGAAAACTAAGCAAAGCACAATGTTTGTTACAAAACGCTGACATCCCAAGATTTCTTCCAAAAATGTCTTCTGATGAAAACAAAACAAATCAAATACAAAACCAAAACATTGTCTGATTTCTGCATCCATCTGGTGTGCAGCATTTATATGTTCTCCGTATGCTTTGTGGGATTCCTTCTGTTACTCCGGATTCTTCCCCCAGACCAAAGACAAGCTTTGTAGGCTTATTGCCCAGAGTGTTTGTGAATGGGTGTGTGATTGTGCTCTGTTATGGGTTGGCACATCATCCAGGGTGTCCCCCCTGTGTTGTGCCCCAAGTCCTCTGGGATAGTCTCCAGCTTCCATGTGAGCCTGTGTAGGATATGTGGTACAGAATAATAGATGGATGGATAACCTCAGTTGACGTCAAAGCTGGGGCGGTGGTAGCTCAATGGCTCAGGGTTGTTGATCGGAAGATCTGGGTTAAAGCTCCAGCATTGCCAAGCTGCCACTGTTGGGCAATTGAGCAAGGCCCTCAGCCCCCTCCCAAACCCCAGGGGTGCTGCATCATGACTGACCCTGTGCTCTGACCTCAAACTCCAAGGATGGAATATGTGAAGAAAGAATTTCACCGTGCTGTAATGTATATGTGGCAAATAAAGACGTATGATTTCAATATGTCATTTTGGTTTTTTTTTAAAAAAAAGTAAAGCAACAATCAGAAACCAGGTACACCTCAACTGATTAATAATGAATAATTAAAATGCAAATTAAAATGTAGAAGTACCTTTATCAGGCTGTCACACCGTTTTGGAGAACTATTGGCCGACTCTTCCTTCCATTCAATGGGCTCCAAACTACACTACCCATCATCCCCAGCACATCGCTCGTTATCTTACACTTCTTTCCCCTTCCAGCTTAATTAGCACCACTATTTATGGTCCAATAATATTGGCATCTCATTGTCAAGCTTTTTGTTGTAGTTGTCATTTGTTTTTGTGTATGCCACAGTAGCTCTTGTAGTCTGTCTGGGTTTTTTTTTTCATGTTTATGGGTCTTGCTTTCACAGTTTTAGGTTGTTGTTTTTTTAATACATTTTCTGCACTTTAAACTGTTCCTATTTCCATTCTGTGACAGTACAGAGACAGAAACAGTTGATTCAATATGCAAGAAAAGGTTAGTGTGGAGTTTAATACTCTTTTAGTTTGTTAAATATCATATAAGGAATCCAGGATAATGCACACATGAGCTGTAAAGGGCCCTTTGCAAAAAAAAAAAAACAACAAAAAAAATAAAACAAAAAAACATCTGTGTTCTTCCTGGAACAGCTCCTGATTTGTGGTTCTTTCACTTCTCTCACAATTGCTGTATTTTACAGTCAGCGTCTACGAGAGCTCCCGGAGAGGACTGTGATATGTGACAATGATATTCATCTAGCATGTAAGAATACTGGCAGAACTCTTTTTAGCAAGCTGGAGAAAGCCTTCAAACCACGTGCTTTGTCATATATACAGAATGTACAAAAGCACCTATTGCATGTATTACTTATTATTATACCTTATTTAAATGTTGGAGAAATGTTGAGAACCCTGAAGGACAACTTGCTGTCTCGCAGTACTGAAGGATGTAAATGATTCTGCCAGAAACGTGAGAGCCACACTGCCTTCAATTCAAAACCGAAATGCGTCATACCACAGAATTCAAGGCATCCAATATTTAGATGACACTGACCTGATCTACAGTGTTTTGCTGTATATCAGTCGCTGGAAACATAAATGATTTCTAAAGCGGTGGAAAGATTGTAAAGAAAATGTAAAGAGTTGTGAACAGTATATTCATTTTAGCCTGGATTACTTTGACAAAGAATACATGCGCAACATTGCTAACCAGCTTCTACGTCGTTGTCAGGTGCAAGCGGCTGTCGGTCCTGACGCTGCTTGTGTTGTGTGGTGATTGTGTTTCTTTATGATTTACAGTGTGCTTATTGTATTGCACTCTGCTTTGTCTTTCTCGCTTCTTGTTTGCACTTTATTTCGGTGCACCAGGCTTCTCTGTGTTTGTCTACATGGTCGGTATGATAATTGGCCTCGGAATTGATTGTATTAAATTGACTCAGAAGCTCTTGAAGGTCGTCGGGTTGTTTGAAACACACCTTCCAGTCAAGCGTAATGTATTTCACAAAAGCTGATAGCTTTTGTTAGTTTAGTCCCAGCGACTCTGGGAGCTTTTTGGATAAAGAAAGAACTACGGACACATTAGGAGCGTGATGATTACGAGAGTGATGAGTTAATTAAAAATAAATAAAAAGAGCAGAATATTAGTGTGGCCATAAATTGCCTTTCACCTCATCTTTCAGCGTCGTCACTCTGTTCCCGTTCAGCAAAATTACTGCATCACTTGTGACCGTATCTCACAACAATTCATTTGAACAACCTAAAACATTAAAAAAAAAACACACAATTAAGGAATTTTTGCTTGTTTCAGTCCACTTTGACCTCAACGGTACGAATGCACAACAGATTATTTGCAAGGGTTCTTGCAGTAACATCTTCTGCAATATGACCACTGAAATGTCAGTGCTGTCCAGTTTCCAACATGAAGCCACCCCAGAGTTAATTACTTTCCAGTAACAAATTGTACAGAAATGTTGCATTTCTCTCTCACACCGCAGCAATTTACCAATAATTATAATTCTTTTACTGTATTAAAGAACAACACAATTTAAACACTTATAGTTACATTAAATGTAGAGGAATGGGTTATAGCAGCTATAAACAGTCTCTCTTTTTTCCTAACAATGCATGAAAAAAACAACCTCAGCTTGTCTTGTTACCAAGAAACTAGAAAGGAGAAAATGCTGCTACTGACCGTTGGTACTGACCACAGAAAAGAGCTGAAACAATCTTCTCCTTCTGCAAATGTGAAATCCTACACTGTTGTTGTTTTTCAACAACATTTTTATTTGTTAAATAACTGTTTTTTTTAATTAACAATATATTATTATCTGGAGTGTCCACTGTAAATTAATCTTTACTCTAGGAATGGGAATATAATATGAGTACATTAATATAGCATTAAGCTGCAATCTGAATTACTGTCCAAGTTGCTGTCATTAACAGTAATGGACACCTTATGACCATTCAGACTGGTTTAAATATCAGTATCTCATTTGGTCCTTAAAATTCGGTGTTATTTAAGGTGAAAATTTGTTAGCTTGAAATATGCAGCTGCATAAAAGTTTCTTGCCCCCCCCCCCTTCATTCATTCTTCCTAGGAAAAAAAAAAGGAAAAATCAGTGCCCCAGAAATAAATTATATCAGTAGGAGGAGAAGCCCTCTGAGGAAGAATGTCATCTTGCTGGCATCACAGGGCTGGAGGTTCAGTTGCTACACTGAAACAAAGTGTAATAGCCTTCCATACAAGGAAAACACAATAATCAGACTCAAACATTGGACTTGTGTGAAGACTGGCCTGCTTGAAAGATCTGCCCTGCAAGAGAGGACGTCTGGTAATGGGCTTTCCTCCATTTGCTTTGTGTGTCCATATGCTGCGTGTCAAGTGTGTGACTTTGACGCACACCGTGCACCATCATTTTCTGCTTTCATAAATATGTGTTTAAAGGCTTTGCTGATTACTGGCGGTAAATGTGCAGAGTGTTCTGAATGAGCACATTTTGATTTGGCTTGCTAAGGGCTGTCGGGCCAGCCCCTCCCTCTTCTTGCCAGCGGCGTCCTGTGGCAGCTTGGATTCTTTCATATTTGATGCAGCATATGCAAGAAAAGTGAAATTATCCTCAATTGCACCTTCAAAGCCATGCCTGTAAATCCGTCCGCAGGATGTGCTTCAAGGGAGAAGATCTAGATTTTTATTTATTTATTTATTTTTATAACATTGGATGAAAATAAATCCACACATCCTTAAATCCTCACATCTGGTCAGCATACCATGTGCAAATGATGTCTCTCTGAACGCATATGCATCTTAAATGTCACAAGGCTGTTAAAAGATGGGCTTAACCTTCCCGGCATATTGCTTTAGACAATAGATATTATTGTACAGTTTATAGTGATAATTATAGTCAGTCATGGTCAGTCATTTTAGTTATATTGATTGATGTGAGCTAAATCTGCTTATCACAATGTGAGACTGTAGAGACTGATGAAACCATCACCAAAAGAGGGTGCTGTGCTTTCTTGCAACAATAATGGGTTTTAATTACATGCTATACTGAAGGATGACTGGAAAAATGATTAAAAAGTATTGTGCTATGCTCATGTCTTCCTCATTAGCAAACGAGGTCACGGAGATGTTGCTGAGACATAAATTGCATGTCATGCAGATGCTACAGTATGTATAGTATGTGCTATCTGGTTACTGATGGTTCATTTGGAGCAGCTGTTCTTAAACCCCAGGGGTTCAAAAAGGAGGAGTTGCAGGATTTATTTATTTTTTATGAACAAGTGTATAAAATGTTCACTTACTGCTCTATCGGTATATATAACTAATCAATGGAAAAAATTGAATAGTCTCAGCATCTTGTGGTTTATCGGCATCATAGCATATACGACACAAAGCGATTTCACGTCAAGAACAAGCATAAAGCCATATAGTATACATAAAGTCATAAAGACATAAAGACATAAAGTCACGACTGGATCTCTTTGCATCCTCTAACCAAGCACAACCATCCCAAAAGCCCAGAAGTGGGTTGCACTCACAAAAAAAGGTTACGAACCGTTGATTTAGAGCAAAAGAGAAGGATAGCAGCTTTAGCTTAACTTACAAGTGTGTGTTTCATTTGAATCGAACTCTGATGGGCTTTTCACCCCTCAGTGCTGTTTGTGTAGGTGAGAACTCATCACTAACACTTGGTGAAGATCAAAAGAACCAGACTGGGAATGTCTGAGCATGGTAGACTCAGTCTGTTTGCAATGTAACTCTAAGTGTGCTTTGATTACAGTAAGAAGGTGATTTGACCCTGAATGAGGACAAGTGCTGTGTATTTTGGATTGCGGACAACATTTTTATAGACATTTTTGAGCTGCCAAACTGATCCCTGAGTGGCAAGTGGAGTTAAAGGACAGTGCTGGAGTGCTACAGAAATGTGAGGCATTCTGGATATATGGACCTGCAAACAATTGAAAATAAATGGTGGATTCAAAGCGCAAATGATCTAGTAATTGAACAGGATTTTTAGTTTCATTGCTGAAGAGTTTTATGAGTTACTTCTCAGTCCTACACAACCCCCAAGCTGAGGATTTTTTTTTCTCACTTTTTGGTTTAATCTTAACTCCGAGCTGCCATCAGCCATATTCATAAAATCCTTAATCATTAAAATTTCTACAAGTTTTGCATCAGTTGCATCATTCATTGGTTTGCATGATGGATGTGTTCAGTGTTGAAGTTTATTGTTTCTGCGCTAATCGATCAAAAGTCCCATTGTGTGTGTGTGTGTGTGTGTGTGTGTGTGTGTGTGTGTACGTGTGTGTGTGTGTGTGTGTGTGTGTGGCAATTTGGCCTTACTTCTCAAAAAAAAAATCTTTCTATATATACATGAATCTCTGCTGAACATTCTGCTTTGTTTTTAAATGTAAAGCCTCAGCATTTCTTAAGCACAGATATATTCGAGGTGTCCATAACCAGACCTGTTGATTAATGAATCTCCATGGTGTTGTGTTAAAGGTCTGGCTTCTGCTAGATCAGTGATCCGTTTATGTAAAGTATCAGTTCCCAGCGTCTATAACTTTTTGTTTACCCAGACAATGTATTTCATTAACATTCAGACACATTTATGAGTGATGGCATGCAGCTGGAGCTTCTCCATCTGCTTGATATTTAAATCACACACATGCACACACACACATGCACACACACACACACACACACACCGTGCACCATGTTCATCTTGACAACTACAGCATTACAACATTATTTCAGATCCTCTGATATATTAGCACTGTTTGACCATTTAGAATAAATCTTTTTGCTGTATTGTTCGCCTGAAAACAGTGTTTGCACATTCGGTATATTTTCTGCCAGAGCACACAATGAACCCAACATGTTAGACAGCGTGTTGCACTTCAGTGTTTTTCCTTTAGATTTAACCGTAACTCGAAAATATGTATGCAAGGATGGCTGTCATACCGTGAAATTCTGTCCCTGTAATGACTTTTCAGCTAGACAATTTTTGTTAAAAAAAAAACAACCCCTTCATGTGTTGTTGTCCTATTTCAGTAAACATACATAGCCATATTTGTCCTACAGTGTTAATTATATTCACACAGAGTCCAATTGCAGGGTTGAACAGGACTGAGAATGACTACAAATTTTTTTTGTATGCCATAGACTTGCTGAGCTGGTCATGGTTAGTTGCCACTTTAGAAAAATAACACAGTGGAAGGGCTCAATGCAATACGTAATCATATGTCTGGGAACGCTTACTGGCATATTAAATCCATGAATCTTCATTACAAGCTCGAGGGTTCAAAGCGTCATTAATATTCTGGAAGTCTACACTGGTGGTGTATGTCCATGCGTTTTTTTCCCCCTATTGTTCCGAGTGTAACAAATGGTCTGAATCAGGATGTTAAAAGCTTCCGAAATTAATACAAATTTAATGATACTAATCAGCCGTTTAGCAATCATTTAAATAGACGAGACTCAAAGGCTTAAATTACTGAAGTGTGTTTCACTTATAGTGTTTGTGATCAAGAGCAGTTTTTTATTTATTTGTCCTGCCAGTCAGTAGAAACTTCACAGTTCACTTCCGAGTCACAGGCATTTAGGATTTTAGCTTGTTATCACACGTCGATTTGCTGACAGCTTATTGGACTGGGGATTTCATGGAAGAAAGAATGATCTGTTAGTTTGGTAACAAACTCGTGTGTCAAGAGAGTTCATATACAAGAGGGATAGCCTAATACGAACGCCTTAAATTGGAATAAACGGATAACGTGTGTTCTAAATAGATACAAACACAGATAAGAAGAAAAGTTCCTCTATGTTTTGTTTTTTTTTTTTATCCCAACTGAAAGAAGACTGCATTATTGAGCTGCAAAATAAAACCATATATCTGTGGAGAATGTGTTACATCAGTGATCGTTCTCCGTTTGTATTAAAAGAGAATATTCCCAGGAAATCAGACAGACAGTTTAATGAAGTGCTGGTGGTAATCTTTATTTTCTTCTTCTTAGTTATAGTTTGTCCAACACACATTTCTGTTCTTTTAGGAATGTAACACACTCCAAAAATAAAGTTAAATAAGATATTATTCATCTTATGTGGCTATTGATAGAATCAACTGTAGTCGATATTGACTAAGTCCTTTGTAGAGGATATTTTAAAACAGGAAACAAATAAATAATTAAATAAATAAATAAATAAACCAACAAAAAACTTTCTGCTCTAGACCATGCACTATATAAAATTAAGTTGTCTTTATTTGTCACATAGACATTACTGCACAGTGAAATGTTATCTTCGCAGATCCCATCCTTGGGGGTTGGGGTCAGATGATACAGCGGCCTTGAAGCTGGGTGAGTTGGGGGCCTTGCTCAAGGCCCCAACAGTGGCAGATTGGAGGTGCTTGGGCTTGAACCCTGCGCTTCCGGTCAACTACCCAGAGCCTTAACCACTTGAGCTGCCACCGCCCCATCTTATAAATGACATCTTAGCAAGTTATACTATTATGAAACTAGTCATATTCATCTACTGTTTCTTATTATTGGTTTATAATAAATAGGAAGGCCAAAGAGGAGGTATATGGATGTAATAAATGAGGATATGAAGCTAGTGGGTGCAAGTGTTGTGGATGTAGAAGATAGGGATAGGTGGAGAGAGACGATTTGCTGTGGCGACCCCTGAGGGGAAAAGCCGAACGAAGAAGAAGAGGTTTATAATAAACCAAACATAAGCTAATTAAGCCATTAAATGTTCTTGTTTTTAAATGTTCTTGTTGGCAGATCATCTTGCTTCTTTCTAGAAAAAAATGCTTTAAACCAGCAATACTGGGCAACAGAATGAGAAAATGTAAAGCTTAAAAATAGTAAAATGTGTGTAGAAATTGACTTACTTGTGATTTTGTTTATTGTAATCAAATATGAGGAAGTAGTAGATCATTTAGACTATATTCAAGATGTCATTTTTGCAGTGTGTTCAGTCCTGATTCAAATCCAGACACAGCTACAGACATGGATATTGCGTTAAAATCCCCTAATGTATACTAGTGTAATTGTATAATAGTGTTCTTCCATCATTTTTCATAGATTTCCCAGGAGCAATGCCATTTTAAAGGTGTTAATTAGAGTAATAAATAACCGTTACGCTAGAAAATGTTGATTCGTAAATCTAGCACCAAAAAAATTCAGAAATCGTGTATAACTATGGCTTTTTTAACCCGCTTATTTCAGTTAATATTAAAGTTTGTTGCAATTGCCTGAGAAGGTCAGTCACAACAGAGGAGGCAGTTCAGCACTGTGATAAATCTCATATTAATACTTCGACCTCATTTTGCTAGAATGCAGGCAGCTTTGAGGATCGTAAAGATCTGAAGAATTGATTCATTTTCTGTCGATTCGCAATTTTCCACCCTTGTTTGCAATTCGCCCTTAATCTTTTTTTCATCTGTGGAAAAAAAATAAATAAAGAGAGTCATACTTTGTCTATAGCTCGCTCGCACATTGGGGTTGAATGTGCAGTTCATGGGGTTTAGCTGCATTTCTTTAGCCCCTAAGTTCACGTCAAAGTTCAAAGTTCAGTTTTATTTTCACAGCACCTTTAACAGTGGACATTGGCACAAAGCAACTTTTTAGAAATGTATAAATTCAGGCTATAAGTTGAGGTTTCATGTTCATGTTTATGCACTTGAAGATATGAATTAAACATCATATTGCTGAATAAAGTGTTTTTCACTATATCCAGCAAAATTATGAAACCGATATCATGTGCCAGCTTTCGGGCAATAATAATAATAATAATAATAAAAAAAATCAGACTTGGTGTTCTCCCCAGACACTCTCTAGCTTTGGTCTTCTCTGTTAATCTGAAAGAGAGCATATATGTTTCACAAAGAAACACTGCCTTGATAATGAGCTCCCTATAGACACTTTTAGTATTTATTATTACACAGTGAATTAAAGAAAGCAAGTGCTTTACAAGAACACTGCACTTTTTTATGACTCTTCTTAGCCTCCTTCAAAATCAAAAAAACGCTACTATTGAAAAATTAGAGGAGACATGGACCTCATAGAGCACCCATATATTTCTTGTGGAATCCATGGATACCTTTCTTCCCAGCCTTATTTAATACCTCAGGCTGAACTAAATTGTCTCAGAGTGTCCCTTGCCTGTAGAGAATGTCATGTTGTCTGTATATTGGTTTGATTTACAGTATTTTTGTTTATCTGGAGGCCTGTCTTTGAAACAGATTCACCAAGTCCAGTGACCTTCTCGACAGATCTACAGAGATAACAGACCGAAAGAGAGAAATGAAACTAGCGATGTGTGACGAGAACGTCCTTGGCATTTCGCTTGGTTCAGAATGTAGACTAATAAATATGCGCTGAATGTCCATCTATCTGGCAGAATTCCTACGAGTTAATCGTAGGAATTGTGTGCATTATAAACGAAAAGCTCCTTCTGCACTCAGATGCAATCAAATATTAGGCTGTGTGGGCTGGGGCTCTCTTAGCGAGTGGTTTTAATGGCTGAGAGAGCACCAGCCTGCCTGATTACCACTGATTTTCCCTGTGAAAATTCCCCGACTCTCTGTTTGCTTTGAGAGTTGCAATGTATGAAAGCGCACGGGGAGATTGAAATTACATCTCCCTCTGCGGGAGGCTTTGTTGGGAAGAGACGCCGGGGTGATGATAAAGAGACTAGGCTACTACTCAGACACTTTTTTTGTACAAGGACTCACTGGAGGCATGCATTATCAGACAATTGTCAGGCTATCCAACTTGCAAACAAATCACAAAGGTCCATTTTCTAAATTCTAAGTTTATTTTATCTTCTACTGAATAATAGTCTTACAGCTCAGAGTTATGACAGGAAATGTTGTAATGATAAATTAGAATTGAGCGACCTTTTCCCCGGCCATAGCACAGACTTGATTTTGGGTTAAATTACACTGTGAATACATTGGATTTAAAAAATGTCAGTATATTTTTGGAGCCATTTTTGCATTATAATGCTTATTTTCTATGTGTGGTGGGAAAGAGCTTGCATTTCTTTAAAACTATATACACCGATCAGTACATTGTGAGCAGTGAGAGGTGAAGTGAATAACACTGATGATCTCCTCATCATGGCACCTGTTAGTGGGTGGGATATATTAGGCAGCAAGTGAACATTTTGTCCTCAAAGTTGATGTTAGAAGCAGGAAAAATGGACAAGCGTAAGGATTTGAGCGAGTTTGACGAAGGGCCAAATTGTGATGGTTAGACCACTGGATCAGAGCATCTCCAAAACTGCAGCTCTTGTGGGGTGTTCCCGGTCTGCAGTGGTCAGTATCTATCAAAAGTGGTCCAAGGAAGGAACAGTGGTGAACCGGCGACAGGGTCATGGGCGGCCAAGGCTCATTGATGCACGTGAGGAGCGAAGGCTGGCCCGTGTGATCCGATCCAACAGACGAGCTACTGTTGCTCAAATTGCTGAAGAAGTTAATGCTGGTTCTGATAGAAAGGTGTCAGAATACACAGTGCAGGACGGGTCAGGCAGCAAAAGGGGGACCAACACAATATTGGGCAGGTGGTCATAATGATATGCCTGATCAGTGCACACTCATGAAATCTCTACCTCAGCATTAAAATCTGTTAGCCATAAAACAGAAAAAAAATATTGCATTTAAAGATTTCAAGTCCAGATTCTACTGAAATTCATCCCAACAACATTTATAACACAGAATTAAAATAATTTGACTGTGCAATATTAAGAGCGATACATTAACATGGGAAATGAGTTCTTACTTTGAATAGCAGTTTAATCCACATCAATCTCAGTCTCATCACCTGAAGTAAAAGATGCTTGCTGCATTCAAACACAGGCCTCATCATCGTCTCTTCACTCGACTGATCACTGAAAGTATGTGCTGATTAATTCAGTCAGTTCTGTTCTGTTGACTTCCGTTTCATTAATGTCTTTTATCAGGTCATTTAAACAATTTTAAAACTTTATCTACTCTAATCAGTAAAGAGTGTGTAAGTGTTGCACTCTGTTTTGCTGCGGATGCAGTGTTTGTTAAAAAATTAGCCAATGTGATATTAGCAGGCCGAGAGTCTGACGTAGACATAGAAACCTAGAAGAAACTGTTGGCAGAAAAAAATATTATGCAAAATAATTTATCTATTTTTCAGAATTTATCCACAACAGCATCTGTCAGGGTTGACGAATCACCATATACAGTACATTCACTAGCCACTTTAATAGGAACACCTGTACACCTGCTCATTCATGCAGGCATTAAATTATAGAGTATAAGAGCTTCAGTTGTTGGTGCCAGTAAGGATGGTTTGTGTAGTTCAGACCCCAAGGAATTTATCACAGCAACTGTCATGCAAAACACATAAAAAAGCCACAGCATTAAAAAAACACTGGAGGTTTAGAATTCACATCCAGGCATATATGCGTAGATTCCTGACTTTGAGGTCTGTAACAGTAAGAAATCCAGTCTTGAAAGTTATGAATAAATCAGAACTATAATATTTCATTTTTATATATAAAGGCATGCGGCTTTCAGCCTGCTCACCTTACTACCAGAATGTCGAAATGATGTCTTTTGAATCTAGGCCTCCTTGTTATCTGGTCCTGTTAGTTAGATTTCACTCATATGGTAGGGAGCGTAAGATATTGCTCAGGTCAGTGTTTGAAATTTCACAGCTCAGCACCCAGAGGGCAGGGTCCTGTGTTCTTCAGCTGGAGATGTAGCTGAAACCACACTCCCCCTATGGAGTGATACCAGAGCAATTTCCTCTCTTCTGTCTCCACGGTGGGGCTCTTTGATGGATGGGTTTCTCCAGGACTCTGGATTTTGATGACTTTTAGAAGCTTGCCTAAAAAACTTTTTTGGGAAAGAATAGGTAAGGAAAAGAGAAAAATGAGCCCCCCAAACATGGATGATAAATGACAAAAGTGCAGCACTGCTGCAGGTCCCTTTGGGATGAAACTCACCTGTCTCCCGTCTTGAATTGGATCAGCGGCTCATAAAAAACTATTGGATGGTTACAGTAACCTTTTGCTGGGACCATGAAGCATGTGCTTTTATAGGTGCAAATGTGTATGCTAATGCATATAAACATTGTGCTACTGCCACCAGACTTTTTTTTTTTGCTTATGCCCTATACAATATTTCTTGCTTTATGCATTGGACGGCCTTTTTATTTATTTATTTTTTATTTATTTTGAAATGTGTTTTATGTGACAAGCGGCTTATTACTTTAAGTGAATGCTTAGATAACACATTTCAATGACTGACTGGATAAAAAAGAATAAATGACAATAAACAAATAACAAATTAATATGATCATTGTTTTTCTTTACAAAATTATATATATATATATATACATATACACACACTGATCAGGCATAACATTGTGAGCAGTGAGAGGTGAAGTGAATAACACTGATGATCTCCTCATCATGGCACCTGTTAGTGGGTGGGATATATTAGGCAGCAAGTGAACATTTTGTCCTCAAAGTTGATGTGTTAGAAGCAGGAAAAATGGACAAGAGTAAGGATTTGAGCGAGTTTGATGAAGGACCAAATTGTGATGGCTAGACCACTGGATCAGAGCATCTCCAAAACTCTCCAAAAGCTCTTGTGGGGTGTTCCCGGTCTGCAGTGGTCAGTATCTATCAAAAGTGGTCCAAGGAAGGAACAGTGGTGAACCGGTGACAGGGTCATGGGCGGCCAAGGCTCATTGATGCACGTGGGGAGTGAAGGCTGGCCCGTGTGATCCGATCCAACAGACCAGCTACTGTTGCTCAAATTGCTGAAGAAGTTAATGCTGGTTCTGATAGAAAGGTGTCAGAATACACAGTGAATGATGGGTCAGGGCTGTTTTGGCAGCAAAAGGGGGAACAACACAATATTAGTCATAATGTTATGCCTGGTCGGTGTGTATTATTTGCAAAATCTATATTTGTATCTTGTTAATTAATTATTAATAATTAATATTTATAACCCATTGATTTATACATTACCGGGCACATTCGGATATAACAATCAAGAATAGAAATTAAAATTGAGCCAAACCCCGAATTTTTGGCAGTCAACATGAAAAAGAGGAAAAATATATAATATATAAAACTGACAATACATTAAATGAGTAATGTTTCACATGAGGACACTGTGTAGTTTTGTATTAATTCAACTTTTTTCAGCCAAGGAAATCTCTCTTTAGTAATCCAGCTTGTCCACCTTCATATATAACATTTTTGTCACCTTCATACTTAATATCAGCTCCTTCATATTAATATTTAGAGAGAGCTGTAGTTGAGGAGAGAATAACATCATGCATCTCTAATGACTGATGTACGTACTTGTAGTGGGATTTTGGGCTCTCCTCTATGCCTCCTCCATTTCAAGCTTCTCTATATTCTAAAGTTTATATTCTCTGCTCTTGGTATCTGCCCATAATGGGATTAAAGTTTAATACGATAAAGATATTACTGATAAGCATGAGTTTCTGTCAAATTCTGCCTGACAAGATGGAGAATTCTTAATCCCACAGGTCTGGAATTGAGTAGCCTGAACCTAGATATAATTTAGTTCCGATGTAATTTGGCCACATCATTTGTAGTGTGCTGGAAATTCGTGATCGGAATACTCACCCATCTTGAAACTGTGGTTTCTACAGAGTCATATACTCTCCAAGTGAACAAAAGAAGGCTTAATACATGCAGCACAATGTATAATTATCCCTCAGCAATATGGATTAAATGTTCAAATAACATACTGCATAACAATATTGATTCAACTGTCAGATCCAAAGGATTTCTGTCATTTTTTTTTAACCGCTTAAACACATTATATATGTTCTAACATGTTGAAATCCCCATTTTGATCTCTTCTTGTAGTTTTGTAGATATAACTGCAGCAACCAGAAGTTTAGGCCAACTTTATCAGTGTCAGTGACTGACTAAAAGAAATTAGAGTAGTGCAATTCTAAAATTGACATTTTTTATTTCTCTTGTCACACTGCAACACAAGGAGCATCAAGGAGACATCACGTTATATTTGTTGTACCGACCCAATCTGTCCAACAAAAGACAGAAAATCAGTGATTAAAAACAAATGCAAGAGTCATTAATGAAAGAAGTAACATTTATTAAATAAATATGTTTATGTCAAATGTTAATATAGCCTATTCACCGGCTTATTCCCATGCGGAATTATTTTAACGTTTATACAATATTTATTATTTAAAAAATAGTTTTTTGAGTTCATAGTCAGAAGGAGTTGTGTAACCTGTAACTACTGTTCAGGTTTGCACTCATTATCATATTTAACAGTTAAGTTACAGGCCTGCGTGTACACCTTCTCATTTAAAGAAAAATGTGTAATCACTGATGTGGTGAAGCCTTGTGTAAGGAGATGCTTACTTAACATTTATGGAATGTGTATCTGTCATACAGGAGCAGGATGAGACAGATACATGGTTCATGTTTAATCAGACATGTACAGACAAATTCAAATCAATATGCAGGTTCAAGGTTAGGTAAAGTACAAACAGGACAAGACTTGAAAAAGCAAAAATACGAACGAGCAAAGCTCATACCAGGTAAGTAAACAAATAAATGTGTGTGTGTGTGTGTGTGTGTGTGAGAGAGAGAGAAAGAGAGAACAGGTATGGTCAGTCAAAGGTCTGGTCTGGAGTTAAAGGAGAGTGTGAGCTGTGTAGAGTGTATTCTGTGGTGGTCATATTTGTAGGCCGTGGTGTGTGTTCAGAGTTTTATAACACTTCTTACAGTTTAAATAGCTGCAGTTTTTTCTTATGAACTTTAAGGGAAAGGAAAAAAAAAAGAGATGTTGGTGAATTGAGCTATTTATAGCTGCTACAATGTGCGTATTTTTGTTTCCAGATGTTTCACAAAACTATAAATTATGATTAAAGGCACATCGTTCTTAAATAAAAACAAACAAACAAACGGTGTGTAATCGGTGAAAAATCACTGGTAAGAGAAATATTTATATATTTACTGAATTATTTCATTGTTTTATCTTTAATTGTGGCATTTTTGCCCTGCATACACTGTTGTGAACTCTGTACTAGAAGTCCTTGTTTTGCTCTCAGGATTTATGTTGTTTGTGTGTGATCACACCATGTACTTTTGCACTGCACAGATAATTAATATTCCTGTCACCAGAGCAGAAAGCTGTGAATTTGCTCTGCCTTCTGTTCAATCATTTGTGTGAAATGTCATTTATGTGTGCAAGCTTTTGGAAGTTATCTGTTTCAAATGTAATTAACTACCATTTGTGCAGTCTGAAAAAAAAAAAAAATAACCTGACATTGATTATCTCTTTGAAATGTACATTTAAATGCCATTGTCTGTAATAAATTGCACAAAAGAAATGGGCTCTCCAATTATGAGGCTACTCTGCCCAACAGGACTATCTGTAATAAAAACCTATTTAATATACCCTTATTGATTTATGTCCATGCTGAGAATTCAGTCATTTCAGATTTTTCATTTCACAAAACTCCAATATCTATCTCTTTTCAATTTCACTCTGTCTTTAGTTGACTGTTTCTTCACACTTTAAGCAGGAGTCCTGGCACCTGGAGCCATTAACTTGCTTTTCATTGGGTTGCGATTAATTTTAGAATTGTTCACAGAATATGCCACTCTAACTAGATCTTAATATGAGTGATCTATTGACCTGAAATTATCCCGGGCTTTTTTTTTTTCTTCTTCTTCATTTTCACATAATCTCTTTAGCATACATATTATAGTAGACCAGTTATTTCATATCACTGTCCTTTCCAGACAGTAGCCAGAGTTGTGGTGTGATTAAATCATTACATCATGCTGATTAATACCCTTGCAGATTATGTGATATTTTATCTACTGTAAATATTAACACATTTGTTTTCCTTATAGTTTTTCTTCTTGATAAAGAGAATATGTCTTTCATAAGCATGGCACTTTTAAGTGTTTGTGATAATCATAGGGTAAAAAGCATTCACACTGCATATTTCATGACCCAGCACTCGTCAGACAGCTTGGCTCAAACACCGAGGCATTTTCTAAACAATATTGAGCTACACCTCCTGTTTTCGTCTCTCATGTCCAATATTTGGTGCTTGTTTGATGAGCAAGACCATCTGCTCTTGTAGTTGTGTAAGTGGTACAATACTTTCTCCTGAGTTCTTCTCACATGTCCCCTGACACACCCTTCCTCCACTGTCCCGTCTCCACCGTCTGGCAACGCTTCGAGGACTGTATGGTCCGTCGCGTTTCACATTACAAAGCAAACCCTTAAACGCAGATTGTATGTCAGTGTAGCGTCAATAGGCAATCCTGACACCTGTGAGCAAGGGAAATCTAGAGAAGGCAGGGTTGGTAATGATGAATTTAAGTGCTCATGGCAACCCAATGCAGAATGCAAATTACTTCCATCGCTTGACTAAATTGCTCAAGATCTAGAAAGACAGTAAAAGAGTGGAAAAAGCCGGGTGATTTTTTTCCCCCTAATCTGAACAAACCGTACAGTTTGGGCGAGTCCGTGCTTATGATAGCCTCAGATTTCAGTTCTTGGCTGACAGAAGTGGACCCTGATGTGATCTACATCTGATGTTAGCCTGTCCACCTCAAGGTTTGCTGCTTTGTGCATTCTGAGATGCTTTTATTGTACAAAGTGATTATTTGAGTTACTATATCCTTCCTGGCAGCTCCAACCAATTTGGCCGTTTTCCTCTGGCCTCTCTTATCAACAAGGTGTTTTCACCTACGGAGCCGTCACTCACTCAATGTGTTTATTGTTTTTCGCACCATTCTATGTGACAACTCTAGAGACTGTTGTGTGTGAAAATCCCAGATCAGCAGTTTCTGAAATACTGAGACCAGCCCATCTGGCAACAACATCCACTCCATGATTAAAGTAACACATATGACAGAGTATATAGATCAAGTGCCACATGATTGTCACATGATTTATCAGACAGAAGTGTTTTAATCCCCTTAAACAACAACGATTCGCCAACGATTACTATTCCTAATTAAATAATGGACAACACGTTGAAGTTATATTTAATGATATGGAACTTCCTCAAAACATGTTTCTGTTATCACTTACGTTCTTGCAGCAATAAAGGGACGTTCCCTCACCAGCGGATGTTTTATTTTATAGAAGTAAAAAATATATTTTTCAAATTATTTTTAAATTCAAAAACTTGAAATTTTAAAATTAAAATATTACATTTTTATTCTTAAAAAAATACATTTTATTTTATAGAAATTAAAAATATGTTTTATAGAAGAAGAAGCCTTTATTATCACCACACATACATTACAGCGCAGTGGAATTCTCTTCTTTGCATATCCTGTGTTGGGGTCAGGGCACAGGGGCAGCTATGATGCAGCACCCCTGGAGCAGGGAGGGTTAAGGGCCTTGCTCAACTGCCCAGCGTGGTAGTGCTGGGGCTTGAGTCCCGAAACTTCTGATCAACAACCCAGAGCCTTAACCACATGAGCTACCACTGCCCCAAGAACAGTTGGATAACATTACACACAACATACTGCTTAGTGAACAAGGTAAACAAGCATTACGATTTACTACACAGCAGTAAAGCAGATAAAGTTAACCGACAGTTTTGGTGCCTGTACTAAGACGCTATACGTCAGCATTTTACACAAGTAGTTTTAGAAAAGCTTAGCAAACATATAAAAGCTAACCTATTCCACATTTTCATTACACTGATGCTTCCTGCAGGCCATTTATCTAACCTGTCAGCCTTTAATCTCTCGGTGAAGGCCGGGATGCTTGTCAGCAGCATGTTTTGCCCAATTCAAGGTGGTCTTTTGGATTACTGAAAACAATTGCAAGGATTGCATGGCTGGCAAAATATGCATACGTCTCACTTCTTGACCCCACCTCTTCAAAAAGGGGCATGAAATGAAACCACTTAGACTTGCATATTAATCACATTTTAGTACATGTGTAGATTGTGGATTACATTGCTGCACAATCTTGTATAATGTATAATGTGATTTAGCCAGGGGAAACATTTTCACCATGCTGAAACAAAGAAATGTTATAGTTTCGTTGCGTTGTGCAATTCAAGCTGTTTCTAGTGAAATATATCAGAACAAGACCATAAATATAAATCATTTATGTTACAAGAGAAATTAATATCAGAGTGATGCTGTTCTAGAAAATTACTCCACATCTTCTGATACAGAGGAGCCCAAAAAACCTAAACACACTTTTTCAACATGAAATATATATGTATATATGCATAAAAATTTGATTTGATAGCTGTAAGTCATGTTTAAATTATGCAGTCACATTAATGACAAAGTGGTCACCATTAGCATCCAGACACTTGATTTTGGTGAACCACTGTATGAAGAACTTGTGTGATTGTTAAACAGACCTCGCCATTGTTGTTGAACCTCACACACATTTTCAAATGTACAATACAACTTCAAAATGATCTTGCGTTGCTCGAAAGTCAAGCATGCCTCCACCATTTTCTTTGTCTCCCTTCTGACGGTCACAACTCCATCGATGGTCACAACACCATCAGCATCAACGATGGTGTGACTACTGACACCTTTAGAGGAAACATAACATAACACTACACATTGCTGCCATAATTCAATTCGAGTTTTAAAAAAGGGCATAGATAACAACTGTTGAAGTGTGTATAAATTTTTTGAGCCCCTAGGTATATGTAAGTCTGGATTGATGATGTTTTGTAAGTCTGTTACTTTATTTCTGGTTGCTGTACAGTGTAAAGGTATACAGCCCAGTAACACTTGAACTTGATTTCGAACATCCAGCCCATAAGGCTTTTCTGACAGATTACTACATCGATAACAAATCATGGGTGGGTTTAATAGGGTATTTCCTCTTCAAATAAGAATGCAGGAATAGTCTCAGTACAGCTGAACATCCTTGCTCATACCTGGCTGATAGACTGAGTGAGTGACACTGCCCTGACCTTTTCTCTGCCTCTGTTCAAACCTCTTCCATTTACTCCACATCCTGCCGCTAAATGCTCTGTGCCGCTGAGTGCCACGGATTCAAGGAGTATTGCCTGCTGTTTTCCCATTTAATGGCAGTGAATGACACTCCAATTGACCCCAGCCTGTTCTTTGCCTTAGAGAAAGGCAGCAAGGCACTTCCTGGTTCAGAATAAATATCCGGTCCTTAGAGGCGTACATGCAATTTTTACTGTCCCTGTAGAACCTTGAGTTCTTTTCTACATCTAGGTGTGGAGCATTTCCAGCATGCTAATATTGAGCTGCTCAGTTATTTTTTTTTATCGGTTATATTTTATCATAGACTTTCTCTATAACAAGTGGAATTTTAGAGGAATTAAACACGTATTATTTAGTCTGTGTTGTAGCATACTCGAAAGAAAATTACACACTCTCGCTACGAACAGCCTGGAGTAACCTTTCCATCACAAATGGAGGGAGAGACTAAAAATACTCTGTGATTAATACTTACACAGTCTGCTGGGGATTATTAACCTAAAAACATGGCCAGATATCTTTGTAGAACCTGCAGAACTGACAGGCATGTCAAAAAAACTCATCCACTAGCTTTGTGTATTACCCAGAAAACCCTGAACTAGGGGTTAATTACTATTTTGCTTCAGTTTATGTTACAAAGAGATCACAAACCAGGGTGACCTGACATGTTACAGCTAAACTCATGCAGGACTGATTCTAGTTAACACAAATCCCCCTCACACACTCTTGCTAATCAGCCTTCTGCAGTCTTTAGTAGATGTCTTCAGTTTGTTCAACAGTCATTCTTTACATGGTCTGCAGGCTGAAAGCTTGCCTGAAGTAACCCAGATGTGTATGTGAATCAGTATTGTGTTACTCTCTGATTGTGAGAAGCCTCCTGGGATGGCCACGTGCCAGCTTTTCCCACTGAGATGCATGAATCATGGGATTGCAGCTATCAGCACAACAATCCGTTAACACGATGCTAGGAAGGTGCACCTGGCAAAAAGGGAAGTTGTAAATTCGTCCTCGACTCCTCTGGCTGCAACAACTCTTCCCAGTTTTGCATTAATGTGTGTATATAGCCACAGTCCGCAGATTGTAACAGATGAAGCGACTCATGAGCCACACGCCGCGCCAGATGCATGGCTCGAATTCCTCCATAACAGGCCCATTAGCCTATGATTTAAGCTCTACCGCCCAATCTGTCATAAGCACCGGAGGTGTGGAGTTCCGGTCTCTGAATCACACCAGTGGAAGAGAATTAACACACTTGCAGGAGATTCATCAGTCTCTGTTCAGACAGTTTGAATGGTTATTTTGGGATTTGTTGGGGAAAGAATAAGAGTCCCTCAGTATCACATTGTGTCTTAAAGAATAGCATGTATTAACCGTTCAATCACCAGGAAGCAAGGATCAATGATTAAATTACATACCTCAGTCCTAGTAATATTAAGCTGCCCCGATGGTCATCTTGGCTCTGTCACAATGACATATGCTGTCCCTCATTCAGACCACAAATCATCCATTCCTGCCACTTTTAAATGGTTCACTGCACATGCAAATGATAGGTGAGGTTAAGACATACACACACACACACCCACACACAACCAGACACACACACAGTGATAATAGAAGTTTTTTCGATCAATCAGCATGGGTTGTGACAGGTTCGGATGCTCCAGCCTTAAACAAAGCAGAAGGAAACATGTTGTGAGCCTCCTCAGACTGAGCTGTCACCGGGATGATTGATTAGATCATAATCAGAGAGTAAAACAGACCTGCAGTCCACACCTGAGCAACAGCTGTGCCTGGGCGAACAAGTGAAGTCTACAGTTTTAATTAAGGGCTATTTTGTACTTGTTCATTGCCTCCTTTTCATGGCATGGTATTAAAATAATAAAAAGAGACAGTTCGTCAAAGGACTTTAATATGCATATTGACTGAGCGGTTGCGGTTCACGGGCTGTGCGCTTCCACCGTTTCTTACCGTCCAACCATTTTTAGGATGAAATGTAATCTAGCAGGTTTGATCTTCAAACACTTTTGTGCATTGTGCCAGCCTGTGGTCCCTGTGTGTTGTCTCTGGCATAAGAAATTAAGGTGATTTTTCCTCCTCTGCGGTGATTTATTAGAAAAAAAGCCTTTGGCTGCACTGAATATGGGCCTGCATGGTATTGAAGGTTCTCTCCACCCTCTCTCTTCCTCCCTCCTACTGCATTTCATTTGTCATGGCCCAAACTTATCTGTGAGCAGCGGTGAAATGCACAGGGCTGTGTGCCGATAACACTGCCATCAGTGGAGCACTGCAGCCAGCTCCCTACGGAGGGGAACCATCTGATACTTATTCAGACCTGCCTCTGCCCTGCTCTGCCATTATTAGTCATATGCAGTACATAAATAAAACACTGTAGATAAATAACTCTGTTATATAAAGAATATAGATTTAGCTTCAGCACTAAATCCTGCAGGCTTTATTTTAAATACTAGCAGGTGCAGATTGAAGCGTTAGTCATGCCTTCAGTGGGTTTGCTCGTCATTTCCTGGCAAGATTCGGAGATTATTGCAAAACAAACAATTTACACTTCGCTTGAACGTGTTACACATCCACCTCCACAATCCTACCTGTTCAAGCACACGCAGCGCTAGGCATTTAATAGTTCAAGAGCTGGTTCTTAAAGTGTTAACCCAGATTACAATTCGATAGATCAGACTGTCAGAGTCACAGGGATGAATATTGAAACAAAAACATCAGCCAGCTTGCTCCTTTTACAGTCTAATCAGAGATCCAAGAAACAGTTGGCCATTTGCATCAGCTAATTTTTTTTTTTTTGTTTGTTTTAAGTGATTTTTATCGTAACAATACCAATCATTTTTAAGCAAGAACCGTTTTTTAAGCAGTGCTCGCTTTAAAGGCAAGGAACAGATTTCTAACACTGCTAATGACTAACACGGTGCGGATCTTTTAACTTGTTACAAGTCGAGTGTTGTTAATGTGAATCTGCTGCAGTGCAGTACAGTCTGGCGGTTCGTTCGTTCATCTGAATAAATACACTGCCAGACTATGAGCGCTGCAGCAGCAGTGTATTTTGCCTTAATTGCAGTGAATCAACTTAAACTTCAGCTCTAATTTTTCCCTGCCTGCGTTTTACTAAATCTTACTTCCTTTTCCCCAGCATCATTAAAACAAGAGTATAATTACAATTAGATAGATCTGCATCCACTGCCTAACCCTCTGACAGAATTTACAGAATGCTTTTGCAGTGTGCGCGCCTCAAAATGAGCTATTGTGTCGTTTCAGTGGATTTCCTCCCCAGGTAGGTGCAGAGTTCACTGAGCGACTGTGGAAATGATGTGCCTTGTGGCTCTGCCATCACTCTTGCTCACATAACTGAATTAGATAGATTGAGCAATCCATCACCACACTCTCATTCCCATAACCAAAGTAATAAAGACATTTTTTAGACTAATTCTGGGAGATGGCAAAGCCGTAATGTATTTGTTTTGACACATACATGCATATTTTTCAGATTAGTTAAAACAGCTGAATAGTTTGCATGTGTGTGAAAGCAATCATGTGATGCCGAAACCGAAATACATGTTTATTTCTCAAGCCATGTTATTGGCATTTCTTCACCATATTCTGACCTTTATTTAGAGCATATTTCCAGGGTAACTTTAGGTTGTCTGCATCAGCTTCTCTTTCTGCTTGTCTCTAAACTTACTTCACCTCAATGGAATTATCAATCACCGACTGTTTTGAACCTGAAGCACAGAAAAGTTTCTTGTTTTTTTCCAAGAGCCACAATGACTTTGGATGGGAAAAATTGCTGTGAGATTTTCTTTTCTTTTTTTTTGTTGTTGCTGTTTTGTAATGTTACCCATTCCCTCAGCTTTGGCACTTTGTGAAGTGTTACTTTAGTCCTCCTCCTCTCTTGTCGTCCAAGGTGATAAACACTTCATCTTTTCATCGTCTGAATGGTGCAGTCTCAATGAATCCTTTATTGGCCCGAAACTAAAGCTCTACTTTGATGCGCTTATATGAATCCAGCCATAGTGGATCTAAAAAATTTCATAGCAATCAATAGGTTGGTTACCATTTACAGATAATAATTTTCTTTGGACTTATGAAACAAATCACATATTGATTGGGCAGCGCAACATTAAATAACAGCCTCCAACAAAACTACACCACACATATGTATGGAACTTTAGGTAAATTAGCGTTTGTTGTAAGGGCGTCTGCCCTTATGGGTGACCCACCACTTTTTTTAGCTGAAGTTTGTTAGGAGCAGTTGCTGAAGCTTTCTTATCAGATCAACATGTGTGAGACATCACTATCAATCTGTAACGGAAGTTGAGATGGATCCATGTGCGGAACAAATGATTTAATAATCCAAGCAAATGTGTCCAAAACGTAAGACAAAGGCAGAGTCAGTAAAACAGGCAGGAAAATCAGGTAACCAGAAAAGACAGTCAGCGAGGCAAACAAATCAGAAGGGGAAATCCGAAAACAGCGAAAATCCAATAAGCAAAGAACAGGTCATACACATAGGCAAAGTGACTGCAGAGCTACAAGGCTTGGTACGTAGTAATAATACTAACACTTACTTAGCGACGCTATCTATGGCGTGAGCGTGTTTACTTGTCCATAATACCAGAAATGGACCCCGTGACCCAGAAGTCTAGTATTCAGGTGAGGGTTCCCTCGGTTGGGAGGGTGGAGGCTTTGTGGGTGCAACCTCTAATAAATACAATTTACAAAGCTATTTTTTCAATGACTGTGCACTCACTGACGCCCTGTCTGAAATACCAGACAGTAATAAAAGCTTTAAATACTGAGCTGAATATTAAATACGAAGTACGAGCATTCTTTAAACTACTATAGAAGACCCTTACAAAAAGATGACATTAGATTCATTTGAATAAAAAACTAACAAATGTCATTAACTCATTTCAAAATAATGGCTTCAAAATGTTGTTTTTCTTGTATTAAACAACATGAGTCAGACATGAATCAAACAAAATTTAGAATTTACGCATCCACAGTAAACGGTAAAAAAGTAAACATTTACTGAGATAACAACTCAGTGAATAATATTAATATGACCTTGAAAGCAGAGAAGGATCAGTATAATTATTGCACATTGATCCATACAATATTAATGTTCACCTCACAACAGAAATAGATTAGCTTTATATATACACCAATCAGACATAACATTATGAGCACCTGCCTAATATTTTGTTGGTCCCCCTTTTGCTGCCAAAACAGCCCTGACCCGTCCTGGACTGTGCACTGTGCACTGTGTATTCTGACCCCTTTCTATCAGAACCAGCATTAACTTCTTCAGCAATCTGAGCAACAGTAGCTCGTCTGTTGGATCGGATCACACGGGCCAGCCTTCGCTTTCCTCGTGCATCAATGAGCCTTGGCCGCCCATGACCCTGTCGCCGGTTCACCACTGTTCCTTCCTTGGACCACTTTTGATAGATACTGACCACTGCAGACCGGGAACACCCCACAAGAGCTGCAGTTTTGGAGATGCTCTGATCCAGTGGTCTAGCCATCACAATTTGGCCCTTCGTCAAACTCGCTCAAATCCTTACTCTTGTCCATTTTTCCTGCTTCTAACACATCAACTTTGAGGACAAAATGTTCACTTGCTGCCTAATATATCCCACCCACTAACAGGTGCCATGATGAGGAGATCATCAGTGATCATCAGTTCACTTCACCTGGCATTGCTCAGAATATATATATATGGTGTTCAAAAAACCTCGGGGCATGTTAAAGAAATGTTCTATTTTAAGTCTTAACATCTTATAAGTTAAATTAGGATTTTTCACAAATTCATATAACAGGAGCAAATCTTAACCTTATTTCATATTTTTATGTTACCTTACAAAATCTTATCTGATCTGTAGTTAGGAATTCTTAAACTGCTCCAGTGAGTTCCATAATCAAATCTCAGGTCTGACACTAACAACAGGCTTAAAATAAACTTATTGATTTGCCAAGATTTGATTATGAATGACACACACACACACACACACACACACACACACACAAAGCTTTTTCCCTCACATCTGTGCAACAAAAATGGATAGGCACAGAGAGACTACAAAAGAGAACATAACTTTCTGTAGCTTTAGGAAATGCAGAAGACTTGTTACAAATAGAAGCTTCTCTGCATTTTGTCATTGAATTGTAGCTCCTGTTCTCATCACATATATAAGCTCTAGTGTTAAACAGCCCCTGACTCTCTGTGCATTTGCATGAGGCAGTACCTCTGTGCCATCTATGCCAGCTCAGGACAGAAAGTGGTTTTGATTGATGTGCCAATATCCAACAGGGTTATGGCTTCTGGTGATGAGGGCTTTAGTTAAATAACCAGCTAGTTGGCTGTATATTTGCTCTGTGCTTGTTAGTGTGTGCCAGGGTTATCACTTTTGGGGTTAGGGACATGACAGTCCCTTGGACCTTTCCATTTTGTGGTGTTGCAACCTGGAATTGTGATGGACTTAATGTGAATTTTATGGCATAAATTTTTACATACTCATAATACTGAAGTGATAGGAAATGTAGTTTGCAAAATTATTTACCAAATAAAACCAGAAAAGGATGTAATTGCATAAGCATTCACCAACATTGCTGCGAAAAGGACTTCTGGTACAAACATTTACAGTCGGAATTTGCATAATTAGTTGACTGGAGTCCATGTGTGTTTCGTGTGATCTGAGAAAAACTAGACCTGCTCATGGAAAGCTCCAGAGTTTTATCAATATTAAAAATAGAAAAAAGGATGGAACAACGGCAAATGATAGGAGGCTGTCTGAAATCCATAATAACCTTGGAAAACAAACTCACATTTGGCAGAAACTCAACACTGCTCATTACCTTGAGAATACCATGTGAAGCATGGTGGTGGTAGCAGCATATTGTGGGGATCCTTTTAAGCAGCATGGACTGGAATAAATGGTCAGGGTAACTGTTTAGGCCAAGATTGGTGAAGACAATCATGTAATAGTCTACAAGAGAACTTGAGATTGGGAATGAGATTCTCATTCCAACAAGACAGTGACATTCTGCCAAAGTTACACTGGAGTGGTTATAAAGCAAAACCCTGACGTTTTAGAATATGCCAGTCAATGCCCAGACTTCCATCCTATTGAGAATACGAGGCAAGGTTTAAAAATTCTTGTTCACCAACAATCTCCATTCAATCTGACAGAGCTTTAGCGACTGTGCCAAGAAGAATGGCCAAAAAATCACAGTCTTGCTGCAGTAATCCCAGCCAAAAACATTTCTACCATTGGGAGAAATACTTATGCAACCAGCAAATGTCTGCTTTTTTGAGTAGCCATTGTGTCACTATAAAATACTTCGAATCGAGGTGCCTATTGGTATAACCAGACCGTTGTTATATTGTTCTAAGAAGAAATTTGGAGCCAGTCGGACAAAATTGGCTTTAATTGGTAAACCGGTAGACACCTTCACTGTGTAGTTTCAGGCTGTTTCTTTAATAAATTATTTAGTGACATAAATAAGGAGAAAACATCTCCGTTAGATGTATCAGATGAGCTTATATGCTTTGTGAATTTTTTAAAGGAGATGAGAAGAGAACGCACATTTTTAATTAATATCCATTGATGGGCACTGAGTGTTGAAAGCAGATCATAAGCCTCTGTTAACGCATCTCCAGCGCTTAAATAAACTTTATAACGTGTCCCGCTCTGCTTTGTGGAACTATTTTGCCGGCATTCTGCAGTTTTTGCACATGCAGTTAGGTAAGCGTGGAATAAATAAAGTCTTCCCTGTCAATACATCTCTAATACTGCAGTGACAAAAGACAACATCTTTGACCACTAAGAATAATGAGTATGGGCCTTGCAAGGTGTTTGCCATTTCCACATCTGTTCTCTTCCCATCACTCATTCCTTTATCAGTCTCAAGCATGTTAACAAATGCCTTCCTGCCAACCTTTTTGCATTTCGTGTAGGAGCTCTGCATTTTAACATCACAGTGTGCTGCTATGCGGTATTACTCAGTGCACCAAAAAAGCAGTCTTTTATTTGCTTGGCAGATGAGCCAGTTGACATATGAATCTGGAATGACTGATAGTTGCAAAGTTGTTTTAAGCCCCGCCTCTATCCATCATGTCACATTAGTAATCTTTTGGCTAAGCGCATCTTGAAATATCTGGCCTCACAGTAAATGGACATTGTTATGTCTTTTGTGTCACATTTTCCCCACACTCTGTTGTTTGATGTGACCTGAGTCTCCATGATTTTTTTTTTTTTTTTGCATTGGTTTGCTGCCATATGATTGGCTAATTAGGCAGCTGCATGAAAGTGGATGGTGAGTGTATGTATGAAGATTGCATTTTATTAATTATGCATCTAATACAATTGCACTTTTTGAGCACTAGAGGTCCTAAGCTGTGCTGCCTATAAAATATGTAGAGCTGCCACAACTGACATGCATTATAGATTTTATGGTTACAGCACCACATTATAATGGTTAAAAAATGATTTTCAGTAACTTTCGAATGATATCAGCTCTGTGCTGCTGTGAAACATGTGTGCCTGGGAAAGAAACTGTGGAACTCAGTTATTTTAGCCGACTTTGAAGCTGTATTTTCTGTTAAACTGATGCCTTGGGCATCATTATGTGATGCAGAGCTCGTTATATTTCAATCATTTATTTTCCCCAGATCAGAGAATTTATTTATTCAATCAAATTTTGGGAGAGGTTATACATCTAGTTATTTATTTTTAAGATATGATACCTGTTTTAAATTTTATTTTCATTTATAAACCTCTGTGAAGGATCCAGTTTATGAAAGCTGCAGATAAAAACACAGGAGGCAGGGGGAATTTTAGCTGAGCTCCAGGCTAGTGTTTATTCAGTCCGTGCTTTTCACCACACTTCCAAAAACTCAACAAAAAAGGACAAATCAATAGAAAAAGGGCCCCTTGCGGACCGACGGCTTTCGTTCAAGTTCATGCTCTTCAGTGTTTGCATGGGTGTGCATGTGTGTGTGTGTGCGTGTCTCACAAGCTTTGATAGCTCTGCCAGCTATATCACTATCATTTACTCTCTCTCTCTCTCTCTCTCTCTCTCTCTCTCTGTGTCTCGTGGTTATGGGAGTCACTGAAAGTGGAGTCAATGAATAAGTAGACTGACAGTAATAAGACGCAGGTTAGAAACATCACACGTTATCTGGTGGTTCAGCCAACATCCTTTCTATCCACAGTTGTTGTTTACTGTTGATAAAGTCAAGAAAGTCAAGTAAGTAGGGTTTTACTTTCTGTGGATGTTAAAAGAGAGAACGAAAAAGAACCTACCCTGAGCTCCTGTCCAAAAGATGAAACCGAAATAATGTTTTTCCAATCTGTCCAGTTTTGGTGAGCATGTGTCCACTCTAGCATCAGATTCCTGTTTGTGGCTGACAGCACTGCAACCCGATGTGGTCTTCTGGCTATAAGGAGTTATTGAGTTACAGTCGACTTAATATCAGTTCAAACCAGTCTGGCCCTTCTCTTCTGACCTCACCTCCGATGTTTCCGAACTGCTGCCCTTTGACTTTTTCTTTTTTTGAGCCAGTGAGTGTTTTGCATAAAAATTCCAGTTTCCCCCATTCTGATATTGGATGTGAACATTAACTGAAGTTCTTGACCTGTATTTGCATGATTTGATGCATTGTGCTGGTGCCACATGATTGTTTGGATAATTGCATGAATGAACAGGGTTACAGGTGTTCCTGTTAAAATGGCCAGTGAATGTAACGTGGAACATATTATCACACAGGTTGTACAATAGAACGCCACTGCGGCATGTCAGAACCAGCTGATCATTTAAAAGGAAAAACTAACACAGCCGAAGTTAACAGTTATATTGTTTACTGCCTTGAAAGTATGCTTTTATATTGTATTCTTTAATAAGGTATAATCTTTACCCAGTTTCTCCTGCCCCTTTTGTACAACGTGTAAACAGTGGACGAAGGAAAATTTAACCGAACAACTGAAAAACTCCGTTCCTGGCCTGTACTGTCCTCTCCTATTTTAAATGTGCCAAACGCTTGTTTACTGAAATAAACTGATGAGTGTGACAGGTTTCACAAAGTTACCGTGATGAAAGTGACAGGATTCAGTGTTTTTCAGATGCCTCACAATCTGTGCTACGTGATTTTGGCAGAAGGTAGTAAGAGTCAGATAATCACTAAAAACAAACAGCTGAATCAGCTGATTCCACCCCATCTGCTTAGCCATCACAGCTGAAAAGCCATTGTGGGTATATGCTTCAGTTCCAGCAAAATGACTTGGAATAAAAGAGGACTAAGTGTGTTCAGTATGAGCATATTGTTAATAGGAGTCCTGGGATGAGCACAATACAGGCTTTATTATCACAACAACAGTTCAAGTCCAATAAAAAAGTATGAGTATCCACTGAAGCTAGGGTGAGATTTGGGCATAAATAGTTTTCAGGAAGTGCAAATTTTTAGGCTGTCTATATAAGACCAGAAGATGACAGAAGAAAGTGCAGAAGTAGAGCATCAGGATGAATGAGGTGGGCAAGAGCAAGTGTGTCAAGAGAAGGAGTACCTGAGCTCGATAGATACAGAAAGGACAGATTATTAGGTATTTCCTCTCATCCTACAGTGATTGCAAAGGTTGTGTATTTTAATCAGAGTGCATGTTGGACGTCTGGCCGGTATACCAACCAGATCATCACACCAATATGTGGAACTATTACAAACTATTTCCAGCAAAGTTTGAAACACAAAATTGTCTAGTATGTCTTTGTATGTTGGTAATGTTACAATTTCCCCTCACTGGAAATAAGAGACCCAAACATAGTCCTGCATAACAATGCATCTGTGCGCAAAGTGACATCACTAAAGACATGGTTTGCCAAAGTTGGAGTGGAACAACTCAAGCTGCACAGAGCCTGGACCTTAATGGGCTGAATGGGCAAATCCGCACAGCCTAGAATGGCCACGTATGGGTGTAATAGTCAGATGTTCGCAAAATTTTGACCATATAGTGTAAATCTTGTTCTTTAAGCTCTTCAATGCCTTTATATTCTGTTTTTCACTAAAACAATGTTTTGCCATTATGTAGATGCTACAGTACCTTTCTTTCATATTACCACCATTGTCTTGTAGAGTATTTGCAATCCCATCCCACAGAGCATCTTGCATTTACAGAAGGACCTACACAAAATAATACATCTGTCTTACCTGGGTTGTAGTCTAAATGGGACATGATTATTTCTTCCCAGCTGTCAGAATCTAAAAAAACTCCAGCGTTAAGCACACGTTTGAGAGATCTGCCTAATGCAGATGTCACAGATGTCCCTAGAATACTCTGCTAGCCTAGTTTATTAAGCTGGATCCTCACATTTAAACAATGTACAATTTACATTTAGAAGGAGCTGATAGCATCACTCGAATCACACACCCTGAGTCTAAACTCCTCTTTAAAGTTATTTCCTTCAGAGTTACATGAAAGCAGACACTAAGTTTGTCCTTCAGTAAAGTTAAAGCCTTAAACTGTTGCCTTCCCTTTAAAAAAGCTTTTATTTCTACAGAATATATAATATTCATTCCCCCAATCGCACAATTTATTATTTTATTACAGTTTGTGGTTTTTATAATGACTGTAAATTAATAGGGTTGTTAATTTTTTTAATTAGTGTATAATTTCTTGGTTGAATCGGCAGTCAGCTGTGACATCCACATTTCTCTATACTGCATCCACTTCACATTTTAGTTTATGGAGGTAGGTAACTCATGCTAAATTAGCTAGAGTTACCTAGGTAGAGCTTAGTAAAGATAACGGTTACTAATCATTACCCATAATATTCTATTATAATGCTACAAATGTATTGCATTATATTGTACAAATCATACCAAAATCTACCCAGCAAACTTCACAGAAAAGCAAATAAACCTTCAATAAATAAATAAATTTTCTGCAAATTTCTTCGATCCTGAAGTTACACTGATGCTCACTCTTGTCTTGTCTCCCCATACATACCGGTTCCTGCACACAAGGCCATATGTCGTTAAATCTGTTTTGTTTGAAACAGGAAAATTGCTGGACATTGATTGCTAGTTTTAGTAATTTCTATTATTTCGCCAGTTATTATTTGCAGATTTCCTCAAGACATTGGCCACAGATGGAGGGATGCTGGGAGTGTTGTTTTTTTTTTTTTCCATTACCATTGTTACTCTAGATCTGAAAGCGGTACGTTATGAGGCTTATGAAAATTGTAGCAGAATAGTTCTTCGGCATTCTATCCCCTCGATAAAATGAATCATAGTATAATTAATTATTGATTGCGATAAGGACAATATGAAACATTTCCTTCCTTCTGACAGTGTCGAAAATCATTGTTATTCACTTTTACAGAACAGGAACAGGCTGTAAAACACGGGCTGCTGATGCTATTTGAAGATTCTGTCGATATCTGGCATAGGAGAGTTATGAAAACAGTGTTACATATTCTGTCAAAATATTTGCCGTTTGTAGTGATTTGGTTGTCTACTGTATGAATTATTTATTGGCTTTTTTTTAAAAAATGATCTTCTTGGCTAAAGTTTGTTGCATCCCTAACACACTCAATATGGAGTGCTTGAGAATTGGAATAACTTTGATTAGATGCATTATTCTTGCATATTTCTTGTTTCCAAGTGGAATAATAAACTGAATGAACACATTGCTTTGGTCCATCCCACACCAAAAGTCTCTCCGTGAGTAGTTCAATAGCAAGGTCTGTAATCTTTTGCACAACTGAAAAGCAACATTCTCCAATCCCTGACCTCTTAACTCTTAAAAAAAAGAAAAAGTAAAAAAAAAATTGCTTCATATACCACTTCTGTGTAACCTCAAACTCTTTACTCATTAGCAGGCACAAGGCTGAACATGAGAATTGAAAGGATTTAATAATTCCAAACCTTTGCACATGCACAGCTGATGAAAAACGTTTAAAGATAAATGTTTGCCTTTGTCCTCTTTATGCTGGAAGTCCGACAGTGTGCTATAGATTTTTAAAATAGCTTGTAGACAGTTTTATGTAAGAATTTCTACAACTGTCCTGACATGTACTGACCAAATCTTTGACATTTCGAAAATCTGCAACAACTGATACAAAAATGTTCAAGTGACTGTCAAACTTAGGCAAGTACTTCTTCATCTTCTTCTTCATCTTCTTCTATAAATAGTCTTACTTCTCGAGTTGAACTGTCATGCCCTGTCCTAAACCAAAGTATCAGAATAAAATAACTCCAGATCTTATTCATATATTGGGACTACTACATTTTGAACATTTAGGATATAACCCGAACATCTTTATTCTAATTCATGGAGCCTCGTTTATCAAGCTGAATTATTTGCAGGAGCATTGAAAAAAAAAAGCAAGACATGTTTTATTCATGATAATCCTGTTAAAAGTGGGAGAGTTCTGAAAGTTACTCTGTTTGTGCAAATTTATGTGGAAGGAAATTCACTAATGCAAAGTGTTTATTAATCTCTGTTACACACACAGAGATTTAATCTTTAAACCATTTGTGAAACTTGATTGTTACATTGTCCAAAACAAACCCATAATTAAGACCAATAGGACTAGACACTCAATTTGGACAAAAGAGTTGGCACCCGATAAAAGGAGGAAGAGTTAGTTGACATGCTGCAATGGCTGAGGATTTATCACACTCCACCCCTTAGAGGATGCTGATTCATCAGTTAGTAGTTTTTTGTCATTCTCAGCTCTCTGTGAATCTTGTAAACAAGCTCGGTAATCTACCAAGACAAGAAAAATCAAGGTATCAGATACAAAACTGTTCACAGCCATCTTTACTGTTAAAACTGATAAACGAGGCCCACTGTATTTAGCATATCGTGTATGTTTTTATTAGGCATTTATACTTGAATAACTCATTTTACATGCTATTCTAATCTTAACTAAAACTTTGTAAACTACACCCTGAATCTTGGTACACAGGGCTGTGTATTAGAAACCACCTCAACTATTTAGCTGTCAGTTGAACAGACTGATTATTAATGTCCTTCCTTTTAGCCAGCTGTGTAGACCTTATTGCAGAGATGTGTGCAATAGAGCTAAATCGCGCCCAAGGCTCTGAGTCGGAGCAGATTAGGAGTGAAGGCACAATGTCCCAGCAGGGCCCTGAGGGGATGTGACACCTGAAATATGTGAGAATGTCTGCACTAAGGCTCAATTTGCTCCCTGTATCTGTGGGAGTTCTTCTGGCCTGGCTCTGAACACACCATAGGATACTTTACTATCCTTCAGCACAGCCAAACAAGATACATTATTCAAATAAAGTTGAACTGCCTCACATCTGCTTTAAATAATAGATCTGAATAATCGTTTAACAAATGAAAACCAATATTATGCGATATCTGCTTCACATTTGCAAACAGGATCAGTTTACATGCCATATAACAGAGTAACAACAGTACCAAATTATTAACGTTTTGTTGAGGAGTCATTAGGAGAATTGTTCTTCACCTTATATATATTTATTTATTTTTTAAACAAGGGCTACACTTTTATATGCATTGGTATTACAAGTAATTGGCTGACCGGAGATTTTTCAACTATAATTATTTAGTTTTACTTAACCGGCTTAATTTCACAGTTCTAAAATAACAGATAAAAGATTAGTGATTTTGTATGTTGGTATGTTCCTGCCAATAAAGCTGTTCTGTATGAAACTGATTGAATGAAATGAACTTGTATTAAATGTAATTGAATGAGTTGGGATGAAAGCACATTTTGGACAGTGGTTCTTCTTCATCATGTGTGCACTCTGAGCTTAACATTTATTCAACAACCACCTAGAGTTTGTTCTTCTTAGGGTTCCTAACTTGCTACCATAGCAACAAGCAGCATCGCTAATATAATTTTAATGCCTTTTTTTTTTCCTTTTTTTTTTTTTTTACCTGAATCCTTTTTCATTGTCAGATGCATTAATATAGCTGGGTCTTGAACCACATTGGAAAGGCTGTCGTGTTTTGTCTGTTTGTATCAATGCTCATTCACATGCTTATGGATCCCCCTGATCTGGTGTGTGTGTGTGTGTGTGTGTGTGCACAAGTGTGAATGCTAATAGGAGATATGAGAATGTGATGAATTATAAAATGATCTGATAATTTAAGAACTTTTTCATATTCATTACAACAACTGAGGCATACAGTTTCATGTTGGAAAATCATTTCAAACATTGTTCTGTCATTATTTTTTGCATTTTCTGCTCTTCTAGTATTCTCTGTGGGGTTTGACTGGGCCTGTTGTTTGGAGCAGTCTACGTGTAGATGCTATCTCCTTGTACCCTACACACACAAATTTAGAGACATGCACATGCATATGCATACATGCAGCTGCAGTGTTAGAAGTATAACACAACACCACAAACTCGGTGTCTGTTTCATTTCAGCACTCAGTAGGACGAGTGTGGATTAAACTAGAAAGGTATTTTTCTTTTCGAGTTTTTGTTTGTATTTGCCCTCAACATATTTAAAATATTTAGTCGATTTCCCAGAAAGTCCTAGACTAAACAGTCTAACACTCTGACCTTCACACTTACTATGAATGAATGAATAAAAACTGTAATCGATGCAAATGCATCTATGCATCTATGTTCATGAATGTGGTCTTTTCTGCCCTGCAAGCTTCATACTTGACCACTTCTTTGTGCCCACAAGCTTCACATGGGACCCCTTGTCTGAATCAAAGCAAAAACCTCCAGATCTTGTGAATCTGTAATTCTGACCTGCAGGATCTCAGTACAGATGCCTTGTGAACATTTCTGGCAAGCTTTCTAAATAAACAAGCAAAAAGAAATAGCATGATTCCTATTTGGATTTGGATTTGTGTCTGTTTAGAACACGCCGTCTATTCACTCTGAATATGGTTTCCATATTCTGTTACACTTACCCGTGAACGTGTTTAAATATATTCCCAAACACACATTCATAAACCTCAATTCAGCTAGGTACTGTGAATGGCCATGCACACATTTAGACTTCTGCTCATTCAGGCACATGTCTATAGACATACATGAGCAAATACATGATGAAAATGATACAGGCACTCAAAATATTCAGCTGCCGAAGACATGGAAAGACTGATGGCTCCATTTATACCCCCCATTGATCTTGGCTTTCTGTGCCCCAGGACAGGTCCAGTGAGAGAAAGACAGAGAGAGTGAGAGAGACTTTGGTCATTATGGTACATTAGAGACGATAACGGAGGTTGGACTTTATTGACTGCTGTGCTTGCATGGTGAGGCCGGCTTTATCGATCTGCTTTCGTTCATAACTCTATTGAAATGTCAAATATTGTTATCATTGATTGTCATCCTTCCAGAGGAATCTAGCTATTCCGAGGCATGAGAATATTTGCTAATAATTGCTCACAGGCACGCTGTTTGAACAAGATAAAACAGCTTATATGATGTTTAGTTTAAACTAGGCCGCTGATAAGTCCTAATATTTTGTGTCAGTCATTTTGATAAACCTTAATCATTACCACCATGACTGACATCTCCTCTCTCTCTCTCTCTCTCTCTCTCTCTCTCTCTCTCTCTCAATTTCAATTTTCAATTTCAACAAGCTTTATTGGCATGACCATACATGTACATTATTGCTAAAGCATTATGGTAAAGAGAAGAACATCTCTTATTAACAAACACATTACCGACAACATTGATAAACCTTAATCATTACCACCATGACTGTCATCTCTCTCTCTCGCTCTCTGGTTCTCTCTTGGTACCAGTCTGGACCATTTTTGGAAAAGAGAATTACGTTGGTAAACGGTATTTGGCGTGTTGCCATGTATGATAATGTTTTAGTATTCACTTGTTCACTTATTTCTCTGTCTCTCAGAAATTTGGATTGGGATATATTTAACCCCATAGTGGGTCACCTGTCACACATAATTTGCAAAGACAGTGCCTTGGCAGTGCTGCAATATCCACATATAGAGTCTTCTCATGCTCTGTAGCTTTAAGGTTATGAGTCATTTTTGATGGTGCAGGCTCAGTAAGCATTAGATTGCCTGAAGTGCAATTTACCAGTATGGTATCTCTTGAACTTACATTATGTAGGTCTGAAAATGAAACCCCTAATGTGTTCTGTAATCGCATCCCTGCTGAGCTCATACACAAGCTCTAAAATGTATGTGTTCTGTCGTACATTCTGTCCAGTGTCACTTACATATTGTGCTGCATGATTTCTCCAGGAGTACTACACTATCACAGGAAAGATTCTCTCATGGATGGCATATGTTACGGACAGCACTTTAGTCATATGACTGGATCGATCATACAGCCTTTGACAGAATGGTGAACTGACGTAAAGGTTTGCTTCCTGGTCATGAGAAACAGCTGTTCCAGTTGTCCAGTCAGCTGAATTTACCACAGGTTTAGTTGTAGAAACATACCAAGGATGGAAAAAAATCAAATTGGCCTGGCTTCCAAGTGGCACCGCAGAAAAGTGTCCACCCTGTCATTTGGAGATCACAAGTTCAAATCCACACAAAGCAGAAGCCTTCTGCTGGAAAGAGAGTAAAACTGTCTGTGCTTTCTGGGTGGGGTTGGGGGGGTGTTATTACTCTTTCTCCCCTGTGAATCACAGAGATGTAAAGTAGTGGTACAGCAATGCACCCCATCCAACCTGACAGCATGTAAGAGGAAAGGAATGATCGAAGGTCCCTAAATCCAGTGTGTCCCCTAAATCAGTGTATAGATTCATTCCCAAGAAGACATAGGGTTGTAATCAGTGTCAGAACTTTGCCATGATGGGTTTCTGTCTATGCATTATATATGGATTTGGGCCATTTCAGATAAAGTATTTGCATGTGTGTTGTAGTCCACCTCCTTGGTGTTCCATAAAAAGTCAGTATTCTTGTAACCCTGTTATGTCCAGTAGCACAGTCTAAACCCTAATCCTGCTAACCACCAAAAACAAATAAGAGTATTTATACTACTGCAGCCTTTTGGCATGACTGCCTCAGATAATATCTTTATAAATTACTGCACTGTATGGCATATGGCCAAATAACAACAAAGTCAGTTAGGTTACTCATTCACTTGATAGAAACACGATTTCCTTTCAGCAAATAGATGCAGTTAAATATGCTACACCGAGAGATTCTCTCTCTCAAAATTTCACAAATTATTATGGCTTACTTACCAGGACATGAAGAATGGAATCGTGTACTTTTACTTTTACGCCCATAACAGAATCATGTAAATGAATTGACTTTGAAATTATCTGATGAAATGGATATGTCCTATAAGTTGTAATGCAAACATCAACATACCTTCTAGATTCCTTCCAGACCACTGACTGTATTTCAAATCCTGTATTAGCACAAATAAATATAATATTCCATAAGAAAATATCATTTTTATTGCAAACTTCTAAAAGGCAAAAGGAATAAGCTAGAGTGATTAAATGGCATAATTGAACTGATGGATTGTGATGTTATCCACTCATCTACAGTTTGGAGTAAGCGCCTGGGCCTCGGGGCAAAAGCATCTGCTGCACTACACTAATTCTGCCCTTAGCTGTAATCCCTGCCAAGGGGCTTCATCTAACATTGAATACTTTCTAAGGCATTATTATGGTAATAAATAAATTCATCAGTTATTATATTGTCTAAAGGTCATTATATTATATGGTTATATTATATTGTTGAAAGGTCAGTCATGGCGAAGCAAATTGGCTAATTTTTTAATAAATCTTTCTGAATATATAATTGCTGTTGCTGATGAAAGGCCGTTTGTAAAGGAAAATCATTGAAATGTTGAATTATACGCATTGATATGTTTCCATTTCCATTTGTTTAATTAATTGGTGGTCGCTTACATCCAGCCTGCTCTGTACATGTCCAGCTATTTTTTGGCTGCATTTCAAAGCCAATGTCATTGCCAAATGACATTTTGAATGTTAAACGTCCCCTAATCATAAAATCCAACAATATATCCTAAAACCGATCAGCCAGTTTTAGATCTCACATCAGATGGTCACTGATTTAGTAAAGCTTGTAAACACGTTATGGAGTAAAGCTGCCTGGACACAACATGGACACAGCATGGTAAATCCCAAACATGTTTTACAAACAAGCAAAATGGAGGTGAGTGCAGTTCGTCAAACCAATTTCACAGCTAACAATTTCAGTTAACAATACTTAATGTTAGAATTTTGAAAGGACGTGAAATCCTTTGGCCCCTACATAGCAGTCATTCAGGCAGAATATTATTAAAACCCTGTGCACTCTCTGTCAGCAGTTTTTTTCAGTCGAAATACAAAAGCCTTTAGAAATTCAAAATCAATATCGCTGTTTCTCAGAAAATAGTTATGCATTCCACTTTCATGCTTGAATAGGTAAGTGTGGTCACAGATGTTTATTTCAGTGTAGAGTCTTTCTTTTGGCTAAACCTCACACAGTTGGTCATGTGATGTGGCAACAATCCACACTAGCCAAATTTTGTTTAGTTATAAAAGATATTTATTTTACAATTCAGTGAAGCATGTGACTAATTCGTCTTACGTTAGTCATTACAGGTGATGGTTAGAGTTCTTTCATTCTTTCGTTTTTTATTTTTTGTTATGACATCAGAAGGTCCATGGTTACCATGGCCACTGGAGTAAAAAGGCAATTTCACAGCTATTTTCCTAATCCACCATTACATGCTATCTCTTTTTATTATACTATTATCATTTTTCTCAAACCAGTAAATATATTTGTTTTTGCCGATATCCAGTGCTAAACAACACATGCTGTTTTCATTCATTCAGATTCAAAGATGCTTCTTCATATATATATAGTACATGGCCTACATTAGTAATTTGTTGAAGAAACATCAGTGGATGAGATCTTCTGGAATGGTCATAGTGCTGCAACGCTCAGTGTGCAAATAATTGGGTAGTTATGCAGGGCAAAGTAAATTCTATTTTATGGGTCAAATAATACATTTAGCAATCCAGGGCCAGACACATCCATCACAATACATTTTAAATGCCAATTTTCAGGTTTTTTTGTAAACCAGCATGATGTAAAATGTGTGTAGTCCTTAGTTCTTACTTTACCTCCCGTTCTTTTTCCTGTTCTTAGCCTGTCTCACTTCTGCTCCATCTTGGCCATAAAAAGGCTTTCAGAACAGCACAAGGGCTCTGAGAGTGGCACACTGAAATGGAGCAGCTCTTCCTTCAATACAGCCTTGCGCTTACCAATTGACAAGTTGAATGTTTGCTGAATTGGTTGATTCATCCAGCCAAGGCCAAATGTACTCAGAGAGCTTCAGGTTCCTTTTCAAAACTATTCCATGTATTTTTAAGGGCAAACTAAACAGCGGTAGGATTGCCAATAATGATGCCATCCTACAATCCTTTTTAGAAGACTACATACAGTATGTCCTAAAGTTTGAGTAGAGTTGATTTGACTAAGGGAAAAACTCAGATTGTAAATTTCAAATTCTTTCTGTACAGGTGCTACATAACAGACTTACAATGTGATCACTATGTGATATTGTTGGATATTACAGTCATTAACATCAAACTAGAATCGAAGTATATTATTTTAATTTGTTTTTACTGAATGTGCACCAATATAGAAACTGCTAATCAATTGTACTGCGTTAACAGATTCACTGAACAAAAGTCAAATAATAATCACAAACTTTCTCCCTAAAGCAAATAACAGAATTGCTCTTGGGAAAATGAAAACAGTAAATTATTACAGTAGCTATTGTTGAATACGATTATCTGCCGTTTGTCCGGATAACATGATAAATTAACATAGGATTATTTTATCATTGTTAATTTTATAGATTCTGTTTAAAGCTTAATTCCCATCTCTATTTCCTTTATGTATCTTTATAACAGCTATGTTCTTGTTTTACACTCTATCAGTGTTTTCTTGTGAATCTGCATAGAAACTCTTGTTCTTCTCCCTAAGCAGACAACTCAGTACTCTCAGAGTGAGATATGCACCACGTGTATCTGTCAGCCGCTGCTTATCAGAGTGCTGCACAGCTTGGCCTTGCCCAGAGGGGGGAGACTTCTGTTACCGTCTGCACGTGCATTCTGTTGCCTTTTTAACACTGTATTTCTCTCTTTTTCCCTGCAGTGGTCTCTGACACAGAAGCTTCATCTTCACTCTCACAGGATTCATACGTACATTGTTAGCAGTGACTGAAAGCCAGGTTTTTCATAGATACACTTCGTTTCCGCACACCTTAATTGCCATTTAAAAGACATCCATAGGAGAAAAAAAAATGTGTGTTTTGTTGAGGTTTAGCTGCTTTATAATTGATTTATGCCAGGTTTTTATTTGAGGTTGCATTAGAACAAGTGAGCAAGGACACCTTAGTAAGAAATGAAGGTCTTGTTCCAATATAATGAGCTGATGTGCCGTCACTGTCAGCTGTACTGATTCTATCTGTGTGGAGAGCAGAGACTCAAGCAGCCGGATCAGAGAGATCAGTATCATGACCCATAAAATTCTCTCTCTCTCTCTCTCTCTCTCTCTCTCTCTCTCTCTCTCAGTCTTTGTTATCCCTAAATAAGTTAATGTTCTTCATGCAAATATGCTTATGACAAATATAGGGCTTTATGGCACCTATATAAGAACGCCCGAACAATTAACCCAAACCTTTACAATGAGGGCAAATAAGTATTCCAGGAAGGATGCTTCTGTTTTTGTTCATTTAATATACATTCAGTTCACATGTCCTCTTTAAATGAATTGGGTAAATTCACGACTTTGCATATAAATATGTAAGTATGTTTATATGCATATAAATATGAACAAAACGCTGAAATTGATCAACTTTTGGACTTTGTACTCTGTTGCAAATTACAGCACCCTGACATATAAGGTAAGAAATAATTAGCTTCTTGCAGCACTGTGGTTCAATTTTGCCCATTCCTGCTGCCAAATTGTCTTTACTTTTCCATGGTTAAGAATTCAGTTTCTTGGCTAATGAGAATAAATTGTCCTCCAGAATTTCCCAGTACATCTCTCCATTCAGGTTTCCTTCAATGACATGTAATTCCACAGAACTGTTTGTGGAGAAGCAGCCCCGTTCTGTTCAGTTAGTACACCATGAAGACACATTGGTAATAATATGAGATAGCGTGCAAAGTGATGTTAACTGGGAAATAGAACAAAATGGCGACAAATGGTTTTGATAACTAGTTTTTGACAGTATTTTTAATATCTGGCTGTTAGGTGAGTGTTCCAAAGTACTCCTGGAGTATTTAAGATTTGGATTTTACATCACCACCACCACCATGACATTCTATCATGACATTCTAATGTACATATGCTTAGAACTCCTTACACCGATCAGGCATAACATTATGTGCAGTGAGAGGTGAATGGCACCTGTTAGTGGGTGGGATATATTAGGCAGCAAGTGAACATTTTGTCCTCAAAGTTGATGGGTTAGAAGCAGGAAAAATAGGCAAGCGTAAGGATTTGAGCGGTGAACCGGCGTCAGGGTCATGGATGGCCAAGGGTCATTGATGCACGTGGGGAGCGAAGTCTGGCCCGTGTGATCCGATCCAACAGACAAGCTACTGTTGCTCAAATTGCTGAAGAAGTTAATGCTGGTTCTGATAGAAAGGGGTGAGAATACACAATGCATGACGGGTTTTTTCAGCAAAAAGGGGAAAAACACAATAGTTTTAAGGAAGTGCTTATGTAGCTGTCATAGCTTTCATGTAGCCCTGTGAACACTACTCTTATGTGCGCTGAAAAATTAGCATGAAATTTTGAAGTAACTTAAAGGCAGATAATTACTTGCAGTTATACCCATGTTGATTATATTAGTTTTTAATAAAATATTAACTGCATCCTGTCCCATAACCTGACAATACTGGAACCTAGTGCAGCCCATCTGCCTCAGGGTTTGTGGTGTTGTGCATTCTGAGATGCTTTCTGTTCACAATAGTAATAATGTGTGGCTTTTTGAGTTCTGTTAGCTCAAATCTGGCCAGTCTCCGGTGACTTGTGTCTTCAAAAAGACGTTTCCACCCACAGATCTGCTGTTTGCTGAATCTTTTTTTGGCTTTTTCACCATTTTGTGTAAACTCTAGAGACTGTTGTGTGTGTGAAAATCCCAAGATGTTCCCATCTGGCACCAACAACCGTGCCATAGTAAAACTCACTGACATCACATTTTTACTCCATTCTGAACATTAACTGAAGATCTTGACCATATCTGCATGAATATTTTGTGGTGCACTGCTGCCCTACGATAATTGTATGAAGTGTACATGTGTTTCAATTACAGTGACTGCCAAGTATATACTGTATATATATATATATATATATATATATATATATATATATATACATATATAAATAGACCTGAGGCCTGTGAGTTGGTGGCATCCAAACCAGGTCCAATGTGTCATAACACAGCCCACATATCTGTGCTGGAAAAAGGAACAGAGAACTTCTCTTCTTAATCTGGCATTCAGATTATTGCCTGTTAGCCTGTAGACACTGTCATATTTGACACGTTTTGCCGTCTCTGCATAGGAAAAGTGTCTGATATGACAATAGATCTGTTTCAGCATGAGTTATAAAAGCTGCAGTGGCTTTGGATGGGGGAAAAACAGAGCCACTCTCGAAGGTATTAGGATTTCAAATAATTTAGTGGGTTTATTTGTGGGTGACACAATCATTCCATGGAAAGTGCTGTAAGGGTTCCGTCATATGGTTCATTCTACACAGTTGGTGCAAATTTGAGGTTTGTGTAAAAGAATATAATATCCTTTTCCTTTATGTTAGACAGAAACTATAATGTTTAAATTAACCAAATGTGCACTTACATATTCCGACAGCACAAAAATGTCTGGGTCTAGTTTTTCAATACTGTTGGATTGGTGTACTACTTAGCATCTTTAATTTGAGAAAGGCAGCCTTTATCTTTGATTGAATAAGCATTTATGTATAAAAGCTTATTCCAATAGGCATGAAGTTGTCAGGAAGGGCTAATGTAGCTGTCGTAGCTGTCATGTAGCCGTATGAACACTCCTCTTAAGTACACTAAAAATGATCGTGCAATTTTAACGTAACCTACAGGCAGGTAGTGTAATTGTACTTAAGTATACATATTTTATTTTATTACTAACTGTATTCTAGCTTGTCAGTACTTTTGGATTGATGTACTATTTATGATCTATAAACTGTGTGCAAAGTTCATTTGGTAGCCATGGTGACAATGAATCATGTACTTATTATTTTATCTCTCTTCTTTCTCCCAGTACACCAATATTTCATCAAGCTTATTTCTATTTTTTTTTTTTTATTTTTTTGTTAAGGTTATTTTTCTCTTCTGATCAGTACAGTGTTATACCTTAGGGTTACAGTGTTACATAAACCAAAATGATAGAAGAAATAGAAGAAAATCCCAAATGCTCTGCCAGTCAGTTGTTATGTAAATCCTGCAAATACACTGGAAGAGAGTTGCAAGGACACAAACAATGACTAAATGTTTTGTTGACCAAAGCATAATAAATGATTGAATAAATGATTGTAAATGCAGAATCTTCAGTATTATATTTTTCTTTCTTTTTATAAATAGGTTTTTATGAATCACTGAATGAAGAGAAATGAACAGCCACATACAGAATTTTCATGTTAGCTAATTTCTTGTTATCAAAAATGCTCCATCTATGTATTTGATCTTGATTTTGATTATAAAGACATATTTAGATATTTATACATTTTTAATTATTTTCCATTGTGAATATTCATGTATATATTTTCAGGGTGAAATTACTCATAATTCAGTATTAATGCGGTATCTGCTATCAGGGTTTACATACTGTTTAAACCACAGTGATTTGTGTGCATGCATGTGTGTATTGTCTCTTGTGTCTGCTTGACAGTTCAGAACTGATTTTTTAGTTGTAAATAGAGGGCTGGTTGCTGACTTGGGCCTGTTTCCTCATGCCATATTGATTGATGACTGAGATGTGTTGTGCTATTTCTGTGTTGGGGTCTATCTCTTGACAGAGCAGATATCCTTGACTTATCCAGCATTAAGGGAGCACTGTGTAAGAAAGCAGATGTTAAGACAAGATTAAGCTACTATATAACAAAAGTGATGAGGGCTCAGAGAAAGAATGTCAGACTAAATGAGAGGCCATGTTACAGACATCTTCTTCGTTCGTTTTTCGAACTTCCCGTTCAGTTTTTCAGCATATTTTTATATATTTTTTATATAGTTTTCTTTGACAGCTGATGGAGTTAAGAGTAACACTACAGCGTATTAGAGGCTTTATAGATTAGAGAGGGTGTGAAATGTTTGTGAACTGATACTGATATAACGAACCATAGTGATCCAGTGTGTCTGAGAAACCTGAATTCTTTATCTCCGAGTTGAAAAAAGTTCGAGATAAAGTTCAAAAACGACTTTTATTTTATTGATTTGTTTTTCACATTTTAACAAGTTTTCATGATCTGCAATTCAAATTTGGAAACTAAATAGAGTTACAGTCAAAACAGGATTTTCTGAATACATTTTTTAAGTCATCATGATGCAGTGCTTGGCTCTGATCAGAACATTTCAAACTGAGTTTGCCATATTACAGTAACAATAGGGAGGCTGGATGCGTGTGCAGAATGTCTTTATTTGGGATAATCCAGGATCTGGCACCACTACAGGCAGTGGGAGTCTAAAAATCTGCAGTCAAGGCAATCATAGGATAATCCCTAATCATTACACAAAAACAGTTCCACACAATTAAAGACCAGAAACAAACTACAAAAAATTCCCATTTGCAGTAGGAAAAAAGCTCAGTGATGAGCAAGATTTTGGATATGCCAAATGTATATGCTAACAATATACACTCACCATCCACTTTAACAGATGCACTTATCCAATCAGCCAATCATGTGGCAACAGCACAGTGCAGAAAATCATTCAGATACAGGTCAGGTACTTTAGTTAGTGGTCACATCAAATAGCAGAATGAGGGGGTGTGATCTCTGTGACTTTAACGGTGACATGACCATTGGTTGCAGAAAGTGCTGATCTTCTGAAATTTTCACACACAACAGATGGGGAAAAAGAAAAAAACTTTGACTGAGCAACAATTCTGTTGGAGGAAACACCTTGTTAATAAGAAAGGGGCAGAGGACAATTGGCAGATTGGTTTAAGTTGCCAGGAAGGATACAGTAGCGTCGGCCTGCAGCAAACATCAAACCTTAAGGTTTTAGGGTGGGCTACAACAGCAGAAGACCACATTGGGCTCCATTCCTGTCAGCCGAGAACAGGAAGCCGAGGGTATCACGGGCACAGAACGATTGAATCTTGATCTCTGTTATCAACAATGTGTTTCAGCCTGCAGACACAGGATGTATTTTATTTCTCGCCATTCTCTGTGTGAAAATCTTAAACCACCCCATCTGGCACCCCATTTTTTCCCCCATTCTGATGTTTGATGCAAACAGTAACTGATCCACTTGACCATGATTGTATGCATGGTGCTGCTGCCACATGATTGGCTAATTAGATAACTGCATAAATGAGTAGATATACATGTGTTCTAAATAAAGTAGACAGTATGTTTCCTCTCACAGCTGGGGTACTCCCCATGAGTTCACTCTATGTACTTTTGGTATTTGTCTTGACACTGGTTGATTACCCTGATGTAATTACCTGTTTTGTGTCTCACATTGATTAGTTTGATTATTTCTGCCCTGTTGTTTTTGTGTCTCTTTGCAGAGCCGTGTCTTTGTCTTCTTAAGTACAAGCGTTAGTGTCCTGTGTTTCCTGCGGACCCTCACCAGTTATGATTATAGATTATCTTATGTCCTACTATACAACCATGGCTTTAAGTTTACATTTGCCAAGACAGAAAGAAGATTTTTAAACATTTTAATAAAGACATCTAAAGTATACAGTGAGTTTATTCAGGTCAAGTGAAAGCAGTGTTGTTTCTCATGAAGCCAAAAGCTGGCTTTGCTGATAGAGATTAATTCAGTTTGTTATTACAGTATGTATTTCTCATGGGTTGATGTATTAGCAGGCTTGACAGTAACATGGGTAAGTCATTCCTATCATTTTAAAAAGAAGAGTCAGGCAAAGGACGTTTGCACACTTATCTCTCATTGCACTGATGTTGACATTTAAATGACACATGCTTTGTTGGAGTATTGCACAGAGCCATAGATTTGTTAGACCCTAAGGTATGTTTCCGGTAAACTATTTATCAGTGAACTGATGTCAGTACTTTTTTTTGAGTACAACATGAAGTGATAGTGTACAGGGTGCAGTGTATGGACATTGCTTTTTATGATTCAGTGCTAGGTAGGCTCATATGAATCTTATAATGCTTTTGGAGAGTTAAATCCCAGGCCATCTGAACATGATTCACTTACAAATGTTCTTGTTTCTACTCAGATACTGCTGGCTCCCTTTTCCACAACAGGTCTGCTACCCATCTCTTCCAGTGGTTAGTTTAGTTGGCCGCTGGGTGAATCCCAAACTTGATTTGAAACTCAGAGCAGCATCTTAGTGCAGATCACTGAGTAGAACTGATCTTTTGCTCTGCCTCTGCTTGTACTGATGTGTTTATAATCTTGCTAAAATCCTTCATGAGTTTGATGAGTGGCTTATAGTATTTTCAACTCATTAGCCCTCTGTGGGATTTTGTCATTTATAAATGGCATAAGGAAAATCTCTAGTAAAAACAACCACCAAGAATTATCCTATGAAGGGTTAAACTAATTATTCGGTAATCTCAGTCAGATGGTCTCAGTTGGAGATCAGTTAAGACGCAAAACTGTACATGTTTTTCAGTATGATAAATTCTTTGTACTTAGACATGACTCTTTCTCAAGTTCTGCGGTTAAAAGTTTCTTTTTTCTGCTGACTTGCCTCGAAAAATCCGCATGCAAACAAGGTTGTAATCCTTAGTGCTCCAGATCAAAAGGAACAAACAAAACAGTTTTTAAATATGCATATGAAATTCTTTAGTTGCAATTTGTGCAAGCAATTATTCTAGCAACTTTATTCTAGCATAATTATTCTGTCCTAAATCTGTTCCAGTCCTTCATGTAGGCCTTCTGCAAATCTCAAGGCTCAGTAAAAAAATTTTTTAAAAAATGTTTTTTTAATGTAATTATAGTAATTATAGTTGAGACATGAAACAATGCTAACAAAAGGGTCGGCCAACTATAGTAGTTGTGCTAAAATCGAACTGCTATTTATTTTGCCGTTATTTCCAGTCTAATACGTTTAAAGACAATGTTACCTGCCTGGGTCAATATTTATGTTGAAGGGGCTGACAACAAGCATTAACAGTATTTTAGGTCCATGTTTTAAATCTCTCTTAAGTGTGTCTGGGAGTTATTAATGTTTCCCCATGGACAATTAGCTGAAATAGCTAGCAACAATATGAGGATATGTGCTATCGGAAAGAACTCAGGAAAGTATCCTCTACATGGTGGAGTGGTGGCTAACATTATTTCCACAAAGCTGTGAAATCAGTCTGAAAACTTTTCATGAGGCTTGGGACAGGGCTAATAATTGTCTGTATGAGCAGCCTGGTTTCCATAGTAACCAGTGACCTCTGCTCAGTTGACAGATGTGCTAGTTCTCTTGTGAATGCCGTGGTCACAGAGAGGTTTTCTAAAGAATGGTCTAATATCGGTGCTTGCACTGATGCGTTATATGATACTGAGCTGCTTTGTTGTTAGATAACATGCAGTTTTTAGTTAAACTTCAGCTTCTGATAGAACCATGACCTAATTCAAAAATATGGCCAAAGGTTTTGTGGACACCTCAGCATCGCAATCATGTGTGGTTTTTGAATAGACAGTTCCAAATTTAGTTCCCCTTTGCTGATTTAATAACATCTGTGTGCCTGTGACCACAGGTTAAGCATTGATGGCGGGCAAGAAGGCCCTGGGCATTGCAGTTCATCCCAGAGGTGTTCACTGGGGTTGTGGTCAGGGCTCTGTACACACCACTCAAGTTTGTGCATTCCAACCATGTCAAACCAACAAACCTTGCTTTGTATAATGCATACAAAGTCATCCTATACAACTGTGTACTCCCAGATTTTTGGCAACAGTTTGACAAAGGCCCATATATGTGTATGATGGTAAGATGTAGACCTTACATTGGTTTGAAATAACTCCATTAATTCTGCTTTCAGCTTTAGTGTTTCTTATTATTTTCTTTTTTCAACCTATAAGAAAATCCATCCATGTAATCTGTGTATTGTTTAAAATATCAGACATACACAAATGATACTTTAGCCTGCATGCAACATTATTCATCATGCTTTCTGTCTGAAATCAAAAGAGAGGAAAATGAAACTAAAGACGTCACGGTTTGCCTTTTGTCATCAGATCAGCTGTGTCCTGTGTAGTCAGTATAAGTATTACCATGAACAATGATATATCAGCATTCGCAAGAAATCATCTGTAATCATCTGCTGCTGCTTCACAACATTATCATGTTTTCATTCAGGTTCCACTGACATTATATATTTTTTGTCTGTAGTTAATCTGATTGTAACCTCAGTTCATGCTGATATAATATCACATGTCTGTTTAACATCTGACAGTATCTTTTGTATTAATAAAGGATCCGAGGGAGTCTGGAAAATGTCAGCGAGAAAATATAGCCTAAGCTGAATCACCTTTTTGCAGTGACACACATTGAGGCTGAAGGAAAAAAAAAGAGAAAATAAGAAAGGAAGATACAATATTACTACTAAAAAAAACAACAATTTATGACGAATTTTGTATACATGCATATATACATACGTATTGTACATACATACATACTTATAAGTAAATTAGAATTGCAGATAATCTATTGCATTTTCATTGACAACACATGAGGATTGTTGAAAGCTTTTGCTCTAGCCTACAGGCAATCGATAGGAAAATGTCTAATCTCTTTAACCTTCTGTCTGAATTTTAAATTTGCCCTGGCTGTGGTACTGTGTTCATGTATATTCAGGTGTTTTATAGCAGGGATAAAGCAAAAATGTGCAGAGCTCATGATGATGAGGACTAGGACTCAGATCTTCTGCTTTAACATATACCACCATGGAAGCCCACACTGGCTCATTCTGGCATTCACATAAAGGGATGGGTCAGAGTAGTGGATGAGCAATATTGCTATATCACTTGGTGTGCTTTACTCAGGGCCACAGCGGGAGCACAGCACACTATTGAGTAGACTGCCATCGCCACTGGAGACGTGCCTAGAGCTTAGGCCTATTGCCTGGAGTCTGTGTCTGTGTCTCTATACTTAAATACAGGCTGAGTTTATTTCTACCTCCTTTTTGAATGTCATTTTTTAATAGGCTAGTATTGAACACGCATACATACTTACATACACGCGCATATTTGGCCATAGAATTATCCATAATTAAACAAGATTCGGGTCAAAGGTATAGAAGTGAAAATAGGTGAAAGTATTAAACTTGAAATGAAGAGTTAATCTTTGATTCCAGTGTTTGCTGAAATTGTTCTTTGTACTAAATGTCAGTTAAGTTTCAGGTTTTGACAATATTATCGGAGCCCAACGCGTCAAAACCCATGGTATTATTTATAGAAATAACACAAGGTAACATGAGTAAATTTGCACAAGAGTAAGCAAATTGGAAAAGCAAGAAGAACACTAAAAGAATGATCACAGGATGATCACAGAAATGCAGACCTTATAGCGAATCAAATCCTTAGTGATACACAAACAATGCAAAGAACCAAGAGGAATGTGAATATACAATTTAGTGAGGAATGAGGGAGTAATGAGTTATGGCGCATTTGACTGGTCTAGAGCTTTTAGCTTGAGCAAAATGGAGTACAGGCATGGCTGTGGATTTGGTATTATGTGCTCATGCTATTAGATTTTTCATTGTGTTTACCGTTCCTGACTACCAGGATCAACTGGATACCTATTTGTGCACTCATGCCAAGTCCTTGTCCAAACATGTCACAAAGGAGTATGTGATATGAATCCCGTTGTCATGCAGCCATTGATCCCTCTCTTCTTCTCGACGTGTGCACCTTGGAGGTCTCTCTATTACATCTCTCTTGGTTAGAATAAAAGGCAACCTGTCCTCCAAAACTACCGACATACTTCCACTATCTGGTTACATCTCTTCACAGAGTGTATTTCATACTCATTGGAGCCATTCAGACTCCCTTCCCTTATTGCCTTGTTATCTATCATTGCCGTCTGTGAGATAGATAAGAACTGTGCAGTAGCTTAGTCAGACAGTCACCTTGCAGTTCCTGCGCATCTCCCCTCAGCACTTTTAAAATTTTCACATCATCCGACATCTGGCAACCTGTGGGATTGTGAATATGTGATGCTGTCCATAACTTGGGCTTGTGAAGTTAGCTGAGCTCTGCTAATATTCATACATGGGCTGGAATTACGCTTCGCTCTATTTTCTCTACTTCCACATGTTTTCCCTCTATGTTTATGTCTCCACTGAGTCTGGGCTGTTTCTGGCTCTGTCCTGTTGAAGGTGTTTGCAACACATCACATCACCATGGATAGTGTCTCTCTAGGGTCTCATAAAATTGCCACAGCTCTTCTGAAGGAAGCTAGACAGCTTTGTGCCTTGGTAAACTACATGAAATTACACAAGTCAAATTACATTTGCTACAACCATTTAAGGAACTCAAAAGCACTTTTAAGTGTTCACTTGCTATTGGGTAATTATACAACATAGATAAAAGAGCTTTCTGTAATGCTAGCTGATGCCTAACATCTTGTGCATGTGTTATGAAGGAAACGTAGTATTTGAAGTAACATTGGACTGTTTAAGGCTGTGGTGGTAAATTAGGACTGTCCATGCGATGTGTCACAGTACAGATAGTTACTCCAGAGTTTCCCTTTATCTCAAATCCACTAATTCACTTCTTCTTTTGTCGTCTTATCTCGGGAGTGATGATGTGCATGCTTGTACTTTACTAGTTCATCTCTGTATGGGTTGTTTTAAATGCCGGCATAAATTCATCTCATTATCATTCACGGTGCAGCTCGCACAGTTTGCAACATTTCTTTTGCATTATAATACTCACACCACTGTCTCTTTCAGCTCAAAAGGTGTTCCAGTCATGATGCCGTTATCTGCCTTGACAGCTTGCCTTAGCATCGCCCAAGCTTCTGATATACTGCAGATAGCCCCATATCAACGTGTAGAGACTAGCTCATCCATCAAGCCTAGGCTATGATACAGTAGAACACCAGGACAGAGTCAGAGGAGGTACAGTTGGCTAAAGGTGCTAGATATGGAATAGAGGAATAGATTCCCTTTTTTCCAGATCAGTGGAATGTGCTTCATGTATCATTTAGAGGTTATTCACCTGATATTGGTTGTGTGATTCTTTCTTTCTTTCTTTCTTTCTTTCTTTCTTTCTTTCTTTCTTTCTTTCTTTCTTTCTTTCTTTCTTTCTTTCTCTCTCTCTCTCTCTCTTCTATGACAGTAGGCTTTTGCGAGAGCAATGTAACTATTCTCATTTAGCAGCAAGTGAAGCTAATAGTATCACTTCTTGGTGGGATGCTCGTGCAATGGATTTCACATACAGAGTTTATGATGCAAAAAATGCTCTGCTTATTGTAGTTTGGCCACAGTAATATTCAGCTGAACAAAATGCAAAGCCATTGTATTGTAATATTTAGTGGAATATCCGATGTACCACTTTTTTTGTAACAGCATGTTCTCTCACCTGGTGCAGTTTATGCTCTTACCTGGTACTCTTGCACTGCATGAATACTTCCATTTAAATTTGTTTCTTCAGTCACAGATGAGTCTGTGTGCTGTACACAAGCGACTACTGTACATTCTACAGCACTTGAATATGTTTTGGCTTATTGTGCAGGCTTTCAGCAGCAAACATATCACTTATGCCGGAACTAAACAGTCCTGTATTTATAATCTGCATAACAAACTAAGCAGTGGTGAATGGTCTCAGACTGTTCATTGCTTTCTAACCACTTTATTAGGTGTGGATGTATTAATCATTAATCTAAGTGCGAGAAAATCTCATTTGAATAGCCACAGCACTCCCTGGATGTTCATTTTAATCCATGCAAATCAAAAAGCCAGTGGCAATTGAATTAACATAATTATTCATTAATATGCAAATGAGTACAGATGTTCAATGAGCAACAGATGTGCTCTTCATGTTGAACAACAAAACAATATGATAAACTGCAGAACGAGAGAAAGAGAGAGACAGAGGCTGAGAGGACGGCGAGAGAGCTTCCGTCATTGGTTACAATACGGTGCTGTGTCTGTATCTCCACCTCGCACTCGGTGAAAAGCACATTACAATCAGAGGCATCCCAAATCAGAGTGACAGCACAGCACAAGGGCAGAACCTAACATAGACATAATGTGCCTTTTAAGTGGGAGAGCAAGAAGAAAAGGTCCAAAACAATTACTTGAGCCAGAACTGCTTAATGAATCATGGCCCTGGAGCGACGGCTGTAGGATTAAAGCGAGTGACTCATATCGCAGTGAAAATGGGACCTAAAGCCTTGACATTCAGTTCTGACTGAGCTCAAACACACACCAGTGATCAAATGCTTAGGCAGAAATTTTAAACAAGCCCTTGTTCAATTCCGCAAAAATATACTCATCAAAGAAATGATGTGCATTATACACTATATTGCCAAAAGTATTCGCTCACCTGCCTTGACTCCCATATGAACTTAAGTGACATCCCATTCCTAATCCATAGGGTTCAATATGACGTCGGTCCACCCTTTGCAGCTATAACAGCTTCAACTCTTCTGGGAAGGCTGTCCATAAGGTTTAGGAGTGTGTTTATGGGAATTTTTGACCATTCTTCCAGAAGCGCATTTGTGAGGTCACACACTGATGTTGGACGAGAAGGCCTGGCTCTCAGTCTCCGCTCTAATTCATCCCAAAGGTGTTCTGTCGGGTTGAGGTCAGGACTCTGTGCAGGCCAGTCAAGTTCATCCACACCAGACTCTGTCATCCATGTCTTTATGGACCTTGCTTTGTGCACCGGTGCACAGTCATGTTGGAAGAGGAAGGGGCCAGCTCCAAACTGTTCCCACAAAGTTGGGAGCATGGAATTGTCCAAAATGTCTTGGTGTGCTGAAGCATTCAGAGTTCCTTTCACTGGAACTAAGGGGCCAAGCCCAGCTCCTGAAAAACAACCCCACATCATAATCCCCCCTCCACCAAACTTTACACTTGGCACAATGCAGTCAGACAAGTACCGTTCTCCTGGCAACCGCCAAACCCAGACTCGTCCATCAGATTGCCAGATGGAGAAGCGCGATTCGTCACTCCAGAGAACGCGTCTCCACTGCTCTAGAGTCCAGTGGCGGCGTGCTTTACACCACTGCATCCGACGCTTTGCATTGCACTTGGTGATTTATGGCTTGGATGCAGCTGCTCGGCCATGGAAACCCATTCCATGAAGCTCTCTGCGCACTGTTCTTGAGCTAATCAAGAAGGCCACATGAGGTTTGGAGGTCTGTAGCGATTGACTCTGCAGAAAGTTGGCGACCTCTTCGCACTATGTGCCTCAGCATCCGCTGACCCCGCTCTGTCAGTTTACGTGGCCTACCACTTCGTGGCTGAGTTGCTGTCGTTCCCAAACACTTCCACGTTCTTATAATACAGCTGACAGTTGACTGTGGAATATTTAGGAGCGAGGAAATTTCACGACTGGATTTGTTGCACAGGTGGCATCCTATCACAGTTCCACGCTGGAATTCACTGAGCTCCTGAGAGCGACCCATTCTTTCACAAATGTTTGTAAAAACAGTCTGCATGCCTGATTTTATACACCTGTGGCCATGGAAGTGATTGGAACACCTGATTCTGATTATTTGGATGGGTGAGCGAATACTTTTGGCAATATAGTGTAAGTGGAAAAGAAAAGGTTTCTTTTTTCAAACCTTCTTTTTCATTTTTCAACTGGGAGGTCCACGTTGAAGCCAGTCAAAAGTTTGTAGTTGAAGAAACTCAAATAAATCTCAGCTCAGGGGTCACGGGTCAGTCAGCTTCACATAGGTTTATTCAAATACATTGAGGTCAGAGAATAAACATTGAGATGAAGATTCTAATACATTTATTATTTCACTGATACTTCTCACATGTTCAGCTCTAAGCAGCGGATTGGTTCTTAATGGTTCACGCTTAATGTCTGTTTATGCCGATCAGTCACCTTTTATGGATATGTCCACTAATCAGATGTTTACATAGGGCTCATTGTGGATAATATTTTGCAGAAGTGAAACTAGCCTGTAAGGAAATGTCCCCCAGGATCACACGACAGAGAGCGAGAGTCTAGACACAAAACATTAGGTCAAAATGAGGTTAGGTTAAACCAAGGTCACAATAACACATATTAATAGATAATAGATTAAAATTTCATCCACACGGTGTTTTAATATTTCTGATTAAGTGTTCTCATTTGAAATACTCTAATATGAAAATCTAGGTTAAGAATAGATTGAGAAATGACAATGTTTGAACAATTGTTGGAACAATTTTGATGTCATCTAGTTGGAAAAGGTCAAAATCACTCGGCTAGGCTCCGTCTTTAAGTCTCTTATCTATAGGCTTAATGCATTTAGACTTCAAGTGCGCCGGCCTTTAATAAAAGCACTCATTAGAGTCACACTAGAGTCTCAGAATAAGCCGTTAATAAGTTCCACAGAGATTTAGTTTCTCTTTTTTAATTGCTATTCTGTACCATTTTGTTTGTTCTGTGACGTTAATAGTGACTGAACTGTATTAAAACACAAGAAACTTTTCTGTTTCAAAACTTTTGACTGTTAGCATATGTTGAGCTACTTTAGTAATGGATGTCACCCTGTTCCTTTCTTTTTTATTCAGTTTTCTTAAATTATAGGTCAGTATGTCACGATTTCCAGAATTAGGCTGCTTTTATACTTTAGGGCATATTCTGAGTTGATTTAAGTGACAATATTGAGTTAATATGGAAATGATTCACACTGATATTCAGACCTGAGAATTAATGTGCCAAAAACTGAGTAGTGTCTTAGTTATTCTTATTCTGACCTTAATTACTCTCTGACAATTTGTAATAACTACATTATTTCACGTTGACTATAACAGTATTCAAGTACTGCTGGTTTAGATGTGATGTCGGTGGTGAGGCCGCTTGTTCATCGTCAGGAAGTCGCAGATTTTTTCCTTTGCCACATACAGCTACCGTTAGATGTTTATTTGAAAACTGACTTTATTTCTTGGAATGAATATTGCTTAAGGCTTTTGTTCAGCCCTGTAACCTTGCCTGATATTTTTAGGCATCATTTAAGACTTATCAAAACCCTGTTTCATGTTATTATAACCTTTGAATCGATTACTTCATATACAATGGCTGTATATTTTACACCAAATCAAGTATAAATTTAATGTAATACATTACCATAAATAAACTTCTCATCTATATGAAGAAGTACATATCCTTTCTAGGAACCTCTGTAGCTCTCTGATCAGAGTAGAAAATAAGACCAAAATGGGGCTTTAATTTTTAGAAATGTTTTATTTATGGAATAAATTACTGGGGATACATAGTCCTGGAAGTCCCCCCAAAATAATCATGGAAAAGTTTCATTTTCAGATCAAGAAAAGTTTTAAAAAATGTAAACAATATTAATTCGATTTTGAAAAACTAAAAATTTTTTTTTCATTTGCCGCAGTGTTATCATGTATTAAAAAAACTAAATTAAATGCTACTGTAAAAAGGTTCTTATGCTAATTATTGAGGACAATTAGGCAAAACATGTGTCAGTGCAATGAATCAAAACCCAGTGCTTTAAACGGTGCAACTGTCTTACACTGACTATTCAAAACCAACCCTGATAAAAAAAGACGGATAAATAAATAAAATAATAAATGAATAAATAAACAATGTACCAACCAACAAACAAATATATTATTTACAGTGTTTCATTTAGTTTTTTTTTAAAATGATATTGGTCATTTAAAGGCCGGTTCTTGTTTAAAAGTCGGTTCTGTTGATACACTTAAATACTCATTTTCCAGAGACCCTACTCAACAAAAATAGACAACATTGAATATATGCACTATTCTGATCATTTCAGTCAGTAAACCGACCGGGTTTTACAGACACACACAAACACACACACGGAAGTATCCGTACAGCACACGAGCGAATGGCGGCAGGTAATTGGGTATGAGCTCTATTAGCTTCTGTTCAAAGCATGCTTTCATTATTGTCATTGTGGTTGTTCAGTCTGAGGATCTCCAGTGATTTCAATGGCTCCAGGATAAACAGGGCAACAGTCTTCCATACAAATAAATATTCTGTTGAGTATAACAACACATTTAATGCTTCTATTTGGCACCTTGAGCTTGCAGGGTGTACTACAGGCTTCGAGAGGTCTTTGTCACCCAGCACGATTCATGTTCATTAGTGTCCAAGTGCAACAACTCATCTTCTCCGAAAGAGAGCTCAGCAGTGGTGTCTATCCGTCTATCTTCACGCACCGATTGCAAAGTGTGATTTTCATAACAGCAACTAGGCAATGAGAACGCGCACTGCTTGTGTGGTTGGCCACTCAGCACCAGCATCTTTGGCAGAGACTCCTGGATCCCGACGTGCCGTAATCTGTTTGGAGAGCGTGGAAGCTCAGCGGCAGTGATATGGCGATGCGGTATGGCAGAAATGGTGTGATTGTGTAGCTGCAGGGAAGGAAGGTAATTCTGAAATGAGAGCACATGCTGTGGAGGAAAGGGTGGGGGGGTGTTTGAATGTTTTTTCAAGACAAACGACCCGTTTCACACTCATCATTCAGCACGCCCGACTGGAAAAGAAATATCAGTCATTTAAACGCCAGCAGGTGCCACGCCAGCCATGTCGAATACAATTCCGTCTTCATGTCCTTCCTGTCGCTTTAAATCACTCACTTTGTACAGGACCAATATCTCTTTAGTTGTAATGGATTACACTTATGAGAACAGATGTTTCATTTGTATTATGTTTTATTTAGGTGCTTCGCATTGCAGCATGAGATTAAACTTTAGAATCATGCCTGTTTTGACAGCTCGTGCATTATACACATAAAGTACTCATTTACTTTGCCACATTCATTTTGTTCAGATGCGATACAAATATGACAAGCTAAAGATGGTGTGTATGTATCGACATCCACCATTCTGTCTTTGTACATACTCTAACCTCTATGTGGTCCATTGTGTCTGAGTGAAGAGCAATGACTATCACGGCATAGAGAGGCTTTGTGTTTCTTCTATGCCTGTGTGACCTTGCTGTTTTTTCAGACCTCTATCACTCGATCTGCCTTTGTTTTGTTCTTTCTGTCTAGTGCTTTCTCAGCTTTGTCCTTTCTCTCTCTGTATGCCAGTCTTTCTCACTATTTACTGCAGAATGCATGAGGTAACACACGGTCTTGTTTTGTACTAGGTACCGGCGGAGTCATTTCACAAAGATCTTTATGTTGGTGTGTGTGGGTCAGGGTCAGTCAGAGGATTCATGAATGTACTGGCTCTTGAGCAAGCTGTGCTTTGTATGTGCAACTGATTACATAGACTTTTGCTCCAGCTTAGCACCCTTTGCTGTGGATGTGGGATTAGTGTTGGACCAAGCCAGATGTTCTGCTCTGAAGAAGATTAAAGCGATTTTTATACACTGCTTAAAAGAAAGACCTGTACATTACAACTGAATGTTCTGCCACCGCATTAAGACACACCTTCATTCTGTTATGCTCCTGTAATGATAGAAAACTATTCACACCACAGAGTTTTTCTTTTAATGCATATCTTTCTGGGTCTCAGACACAAATTTTTTTGTGACCAGCTCTATTTTTGATCTTTCATTTCGGCTTTGATGGAGTGTTGCATTGATTTGGGCTCTAGCATATTGTGAGGATGTTGTGAAAGGCTGAAAAACTCACTGATTTTGGTGATAAAAAAAATAAATAATCATTGTGAAATTATATTTATGATAGAGACAACAGTAGGCCACACCGAACTAAAAATGTCAAAAGATTCATTAACTCAGATTCTGTTTGTACTCACGTGCGTATATTCCTGAATGCCAGTCACACTTAATGTTCAGGACACGTTTATGCTACAGCTCGTTTGCATTTAGTGACACTCACAAACTTTAAAAAGTAAAGGTCACAAAGGGCTAAGCAAATTTACGACTAAACACTGAGAGAAAATACATTTCTTTGACTCATAGGGGTCTAAAAAATATTATTTGGTAGTGTAACAGCACCTGAAAAGGCCAAAGTCCGGTTAAATTATGAATGACTTAAGTATTTGACAAAAAAGAAAGTGGCTTGTCGTAAAAACAAACATAAAAAAGATATCTACGTTAAACCCAAGGGATCATGGACACCAACGATGGACACCAAGATCAACATTTTTTGAATTTTCTCGAATGTCTTGTGTAAATGCTTCAACAAATTATTTACAGATACATTTGTTGATATGCAGCTTGATAAATACGGCCCAGTTGTATTGCTGGGTTTTGAGTGCAAATTGAGTGTTGGCTAGTCACATCAGGCATGTAAATCCAGGAATGGCTTCATCTGTCCACTGTCCCACTCTGTACATGGCTGTAATTACCGACATTATCCAGATTGTAATTACTGGTCTTGCGCTGGTCTGCTCCTTTGCCCCGGGGAATTTTATTACACGCCATTCCTAATCAATCATGGCCATCTCACCTTCTGTAGTTCTCTCTGCGGAACCAGGCCGAACTGCCTTCGGAAGTGGATGAGGTCAATGCTTGCCCCTGCACTGGAAATTGATTCCATTACAACCATATATTTCAGATGACTCTCTGCCGGAGTGTTTTAATGAACGAGCTTTTGTGGCTTGAATGCGGTATCAAAGACAGTGGCTCCATTTGCTAGTCTGGAGTCAGACAAAGGGGAGGTGTGCTGTCAATTGGCTGGCCTTTTTGATATAATATTCCTAAAGTCATTATTTAAAGACTTGTGCATGAAAACACCATTACAGAGAAGTATGCTGAGCTAAGATCACACATACTGTTCTTTCTGCGAAAATAGACGACTGTAATAAACTGTGGAAACTTAAAAGACTTGACAGCTGTTGGTAAAAAAATATATATTGGTTTTATGCATTTAGCATTTCATAAAAAATACAGATAAGGATTTAGACAGGATATTTGGACAGATAAAAAATCACTAGATAAATGGTGAAGCTTAAATTCTACCAGATTTAAAAAACAAAACAAAAACAAATCCAGTACACAAACTGCATGCCAGTATTTATTTAGTTTATCCAGCGCTGCTGTAAGTCTCGGACTGAGTCTGGCCTAAAGAAACAGTCCATAACTGGGACATGTAAGGGTAGGGAATTCCATCTTTTTTCCCCCAGATTTTCTGCTTGGTTATAACCATACAAGCCGACTCTTTCCGTTCTGGCTCAAAACAGAGAATTATTAAGAAGCCTATTTGACCTCTCATTCATTTGCAAACAAAATGATTATTATTTAATTGAATTAATATATTAATTAAATTCATCAACCACAATTACAGCACAAAATGATAATTATATGTTTGAGAATTGAGGAAGTTGACTCACAAATAATGCAATATGAACTTAAACGAAAGATTCATTTGTATATGTATTTATTGAATTGTTTAATCAACAAGTACAAAGCAGTTTCACAGACAGACTTTTCTTTCCATTTGTATTCATTAAAAGTTAAAATGACAAAGTAAAAAGAAACTAAAAATAAGAGCATTAAATTGAATTAAATTAGCTATTTTAAAACGGATAATTGTTTTTCTTTTAAACAGCATAATAATCTTATATTAAAAGTTCTGGGTTTCTATACGGTTTATAGTGTCATTTCATTTGCATCTCCTGATACTCACTTCAAATTTCCGTCTCTATCTAAAGACTGGCTCTGAAATTATTATTATTATTATTATTATTATTATTATTATTATTATTATTATTATTATTATTATTATTATAAACATAGCAAGCCTTATAAGTCACAGCTAAAACACTGCACCATGGACGGGACAGGTGTTCATCACAATGCACGGTGCATACACACATTCACACACTCACTCACAACCTGAGCAATTTAGAGTCACTAAACCACCTGTTTGTACCATTCCGCATGTTTATGGGATGTATGTGGGGTGGAACTTGGAAACTGGGAAAAGGCCATAGGAACAGGGGGAGAACATGCAAATCTTCAAACAGACAGTGAGCTAATGGATCATTAATCCAGGCATTAATTTAACAGCTGCTAATTTAAATTACATTAACACTGTTCATATAATTTCCAAATAACCAAATATCCAGCTATTTCATACGTAGTGAAATACAGCAGGTCTTCAGACTCAGTGGCTATGTGTCGATATCATTATATGGCATTGGAGAAGCTCTGGGCTCACTGGCCTCCCTTAGAGTTTCAAATTAGATACCGTAATGATGTTATTTACTTGCTAGACTACATAATATTCAGACAACATTTCAAGGAATTATTACAGTCATTACTGTTGGAAATGAAGTACATTGATGAGTTGATGATGATGATGATGATGATGATGATGAATGAAGCAATTATTAACAGTGCAAGGACAAGGCACGGCAAATGTTATGGCGACTACAAGTCTGTGAATCCCAAACTATAATCCATGCTGCCATGATTCCTTGAGCCTTCATACCGTAAAAAAAAAAAAAAAAGATTCTAGATCTAGAAGTGCTTCCTGAATGTAAATCTTTTTCATAGCATCAATTTTTAATCCCAATTCCAATAAATCATAAAATAATTCGTACAAATAAAATGTCCTTGGACAAAAGTTGGATAAAACTCAATTAAAAGATGCCTTGCTTTATGAAACTTGCTGATTGACAGTTAAGTGTGTGATGTGCACATGCTAATAAATTGTATGCTAATAAATTGAGATTAATAGCGTGTGGCATGTAGTTTCTGTATAAGAAGATTGGTAAGCTGCTTTAAAGTGATGCTCCAGTGAGTGGTAAATACATTGTCCTTGATTCCTCCTGTACTTGCATGCTTTCCTCTGAGGGAGGAGCTAAGAAGCAACAAGGACAAAAAAAGGTTTATTTAAAAAAAATGAATAAATTAGAATCGTCTTAGGTGAGATGAATAAGTGTCATTTTTTGCTTCCTATCAGATATTCATTCTTAATCACAGCTTTTGAACCTGTCAGGGACGCCCACTGTGCACTTACAGGCAAAATGAAAAGTCAGGGACAAACTTATTTGTCAAACAAAGCCGTAGAGCTTTTTATTCTGAAGAATTCTGCAGATCTGTATTAAAGCCGACATTATATTTAAGTTGATATTATTTATAGGTGTACTTGATTTTGAATTATCAAGGTCGGGATTACACCCATTTAATTCGAGTGAGGAGTCAAGCACACTAATAACTATAAGCACCCAATAATAAATGTAATAACTTTGCTAATGTTGGGTTATGATTTTCACCAGTGAAATTTAAATGACAGACCCCCCCGGCTATGCTTCACTGACAAAACTGTGGGGATTCTTCAAAGTGTATAGCGGCTATAAACCTTTATAAACAGTTATTCCCTCACCATGTTCAAGTTAATAAGATTGAAATGCAGCTTGTCTTACTACCAAGAAGTAATAAGCTCTCAGTTCTGATGACTTTCCCATATCTGAAACACACCTTTTTTACAGATCAGTGCCCATGAAGACTCTAAAAAATGTCAAATAAATGTCTCCCCAATAAATATGTACATTTCGTTACCTTTATCATTGGACTTTTCTCCATTGGGAATGAATTATCGCTATATGAAAAATAGCATATTATAACAAGCAAATGAAAAGAAACCCTGTGATTTATATATATATATATATATATATATATATATATATATATATATATATATATATATATATATATATATATATATACACTATATTGCCAAAAGTATTCGCTCACCTGCCTTGACTCGCATATGAACTTAAGTGACATCCCATTCCTAATCCATAGGGTCCAATATGATGTCGGTCCACCCTTTGCAGCTATAACAGCTTCAACTCTTCTTGGAAGGCTGTCCACAAGGTTTAGGAGTGTGTTTATGGGAATTTTTGACCATTCTTCCAGAAGCGCATTTGTGAGGTCACACACTGATGTTGGACGAGAAGGCCTGGCTCTCAGTCTCCGCTCTAATTCATCCCAAAGGTGTTCTATCGGGTTGAGGTCAGGACTCTGTGCAGGCCAGTCAAGTTCATCCACACCAGACTCATCCATGTCTTTATGGACCTTGCTTTGTGCACTGGTGCACAGTCATGTTGGAAGAGGAAGGGGCCAGCTCCAAACTGTTCCCACAAAGTTGGGAGCATGGAATTGTCCAAAATGTCTTGGTATGCTGAAGCATTCAGAGTTCCTTTCACTGGAACTAAGGGGCCAAGCCCAGCTCCTGAAAAACAACCCCACACCATAATCCCCCCTCCACCTAACTTTACACTTGGCACAATGCAGTCAGACAAGTACCGTTCTCCTGGCAACCACCAAACCCAGACTCGTCCATCAGATTGCCAGATGGAGAAGCGCGATTCGTCACTCCAGAGAACGCATCTCCACTGCTCTAGAGTCCAGTGGCGGCGTGCTTTACACCACTGCATCCGACGCTTTGCATTGCACTTGGTGATTTATGGCTTGGATGCAGCTGCTCGGCCATGGAAACCCATTCCATGAAGCTCTCTGCGCACTGTTCTTGAGCTAATCTGAAGGCCACATGAAGTTTGGAGGTCTGTAGCGATTGACTCTGCAGAAAGTTGGCGACCTCTTTGCACTATGCGCCTCAGCATCCGCTGACCCCGCTCCGTCAGTTTATGTGGCCTACCACTTCGTGGCTGAGTTGCTGTCGTTCCCAAACACTTCCACGTTCTTATCATACAGCTGACAGTTGACTGTGGAATATTTAGGAGCGAGGAAATTTCACGACTGGATTTGTTGCACAGGTGGCATCCTATCACAGTTCCACGCTGGAATTCACTGAGCTCCTGAGGGCGACCCATTCTTTCACAAATGTTTGTAAAAACAGTCTGCATGCCTAGGTGCTTGATTTTATACACCTGTGGCCATGGAAGTGATTGGAACACCTGATTCTGATTATTTGGATGGGTGAGCGAATACTTTTGGCAATATAGTGTATATATATATATATATATATATATATATATATATATATATATATATATATATATATATATATTTTTTTTTGCAGCCAAACTACTTTTAAAAACATGTTACTATAGAAAATTATTCACATGCAGATCAGAGACTTGTATTATATCAGATAAAACCAACTGTATTCACTGACTAATCACTGCTCAGGTCTATTACAGTCTTACAGTATATATGCAGTGTGATATTTTGTGACTTATAAATGGTGGACATTAAGCTTTACGATGCAAAGTGAACAAAGCGTGTGAATGTGTTTACCTTGACCGATCAGCGTGGGAGAGAGAAGAGAGACGAGATTGCTATTATGCGCTGCTATTTTAATTTTTTACCTTCCCATGAAACACGCCTACTCTTTAAAAATAAATGACCCTTGTGGCCTATTGGTGAATTATGTATGGCAGCCTTACATAACTAAAGAGAAAAAGAACATTTTCCGTAATGTTGCAATACAGACATAACATCCAAAAGAGGACAAATGTCACTCAGTGTTCCTAGAAAGTCTTGCTGACAGCACAAATTTGGACTTGAAGACATGCTGTAGTGCCAGGAAAAAAAAATAAGAAAGGAAAAAGAAATGCTGACATGGTGTGATGGTGCAATAGTACAGTTTATAGACATTTCCTATAAGCATTATACAGCAAGATATAGAAGATTTATCGATACTGTAGATACACTTTTGTGTTTTGCAAACTACTGGATTATTTGTTTACTTGTTATCTTAATTACATCAAATTTTTACCAAATTGTAATTAACACAGCAGGCAATGACCTATTTTCTAAATAGTCCATTATTCATCAAGAGGTGTGGCCCCAGTACTAACCAATTGAAAAAATAAAACTGTCATGCAGCAGATGAGATATGTACACACACACACACACACACATCCTTTGGTTTTCTCTCCCACCCTTCCTTTCGCTCTTTGTGCATCTCTCTCTCTCTCTTTCTCTCTCACTCTTTCTCTCTCTCTCACTCTTACACAGACATACAAATTTTGAACAAAGTGATGAAATATAAAATATATCATTTTTAAAGCAGGTAAAGACCTTTTCTATTGTAAAGCAAATGTAGTGCTCCCATAGATGATAGTGAGGATGAGACGGCATTTAGTGATGAGGAAGATGATGAGATTTTGTTTTTATTTATTCAATTTATTTATATAGTGCTTTTAACAATGGACATTGTCTCAAAGCAGCTTTATTCAATTCAATTCAATTCAATTCAATTTATTTTGTATAGCGCCTTTTACAATGAACATTGTCTCAAAGCAGCTTTACAAAAGAAGAAAAACAGAGAAAAGGGAGGTGAAAAATAAATAAAAATAAAATAAAATAAATAAATAAATAAAAATAACTAAATAACTAGAAATAAGAGTAACTCATTAAATTTAATAATTAAACTATTTTATCCCTAATGAACAAGCCTGTGGCGACGGTGGCAAGGAAAAACTCCCTGTTATGGAATAAGGAAGAAACCTTGAGAGGAACCAGGCTCAGAAGGGAACCCATCCTCATTTGGGTGACACTAAACAGTAAATAATGTAACTGTAACTGATTAATGTCCTTTCTACAACAGAAATCAATGGCCCATGAGGAACTATTAGGTCAGTGTAGATTCTAAGGTCATTATAGACACTAATTCTTTGCTGTCACAAGCTGACAGATGAAATGGCAGATCTGTGACTGTATGAAAGTCCCCAAGTGGCTCTGTCCATGGCTGTCTCCTGGTCCACACAGATCCATCCACAGCATCAGTGGGCACCAACAAGCGACGAGACTCCGACCAGGGGTAGGGCAGTGGTAACACTGGAATTGGCAAACAGTGGGAGCTCAGGAGTGGGGTGTATAGCTCGACAGAGAAAGACAGAGAGAGAGAAAGAGAAAGATATTAAGAATGATTCTGATCATGTGATGTTTAAGACAATGTAGATTATGTGTAAAGTGCAGGCAGGGACTCCGGCAAGACTAGCTATGACAGCATAACTAAAAGGGAGAGAGCCAGAAGGTGACAGACATGAAGGCTTCCCGGGACATAAGGCGTCCAACCACTTCACAGTCAGCAAACCTGAGCGACTTGCGAGGGTGGTAAGATGACAGCATCCAAACATCCCAGTACACCAAACACTCTATGCCCATAAACCTTCCAGATCTGCTCCTTTACCTAAGAAAACTACACATTAAAAGCTCGACTAAACAAATGTGTCTTCAGCCTAGACTTAAACACTGAGACTGTGTCTGAATCCCCAACACTAATTGGAAGGCTGTTCCATAACTTTGGGGCTTTGAAAGAGAAAGCTCCGCCCCCTGCTGTAGCCTTTGCTACTTGAGGTACTACCAAGTAACCCGCACCCTTTGATCGGAGTAGGCGTGGCGGATCATAAAAGACTAAAAGATCGCTCAGGTACTGCGGCGCGAGACCATTTAGTGCTTTAAAGGTTAGTAACAGTATTTTATAATCAATGTGAAATTTGACTGGGAGCCAATGTAGTGTGGCTAAAATAGGAGTGATGTGCTCATATCTTCTGGTTCTAGTTAGGACTCTAGCTGCTGCTTTCTGGACTAACTGGAGCTTGTTTCTGCTCCTACTGGAACAGCCAGACAGTAAGGCATTACAATAATCCAACCTAGAGGTAACAAAAGCATGAACTAGTTTCTCTGCATCATGAAGTGACATCATATTTCTTATCTTAGCGATATTTCTGAGATGGAAGAAGGCTACCCTAGTGATATTATCTACATGAGCATCAAATGAAAGACCAGAGTCAATAATCACACCAAGATCTTTTACTGCTGGACAAGATGAAACCGAAAGACCATCCACCATTACTCTGTAATCAGGAAGCTCACTTCTAGCTGCATGTGGTCCTAGTACTAGCACCTCTGTCTTGTCCGAATTAAGCAGGAGGAAGTTAGTGACCATCCAGTGTCTAATGTCCTTTACACATTCTTCTATCTTAATAAGCTGGTGACTCTCATCTGATTTAGCTGAGACATATAGCTGTGTGTCATCGGCATAACAGTGGAAGCTAATACCATGTTTATGAATAATTGCACCAAGGGGTAGCATATATATGGAGAAAAGCAGTGGGCCTAAAACAGAACCTTGTGGAACACCGAACATAACCTTGGTATGCATAGAGAAGTCACCATCTAGATCTACAAACTGATATCGGTCAGTCAAATAAGACCTGATCCAGGAGAGGGCTGTTAAAACTTTATGAGATGAGAGCAAACCTACATGAATATAGTGAGAGAGCTAGAGAGAATGACGATGACAAGGGTAAATATGGAGGCACTGGGGTGGTGTCAAGTGGGACGAGGAAGACGATGATGATGAGGAGGAAGATGATGATGATGATGGAGAATAAGCAGGTAGAATAGCAGGCATGATAAGATCAGAATGCAATGATTAAGCAATCTTTTGTAATACATTTTTTTTTACCTAAAAAATATAATCATAATGCATACCATAGAGTGTTATATTATATTATAGTTCAGCAAAACAAACACTGAGTGGTGCACATAGTCTTAAATGAGTTTTTAGTTCTAGGTAGCTGTTGTTGAGGGACCTTGAGCTAAACTAGTGGAAAACAGGGAACAGGTTCTCAATGTATGAGCAGCTGCTGCCACTAATGTCCTCCCTGTTTAGGGCAAACTCTTTGACCACCATGTGTGAACATTAATAGCTCATTATATGCTATTTACAGAAAGGGGGAGATAATTCAATAGCGATATGCCTGTCTTAACCTATGCAGTGCATTCTGTGGTTTAACATATAGAGGCAGATCAATTTTTAAACTAAAGTAGTCAGTCTGGAAAGATGCAATCTGTTGGGAGGAAGAATGTGTTTGAAAATCAATAGTGGATGCAGTGATGATGATGCTTGTTAGAATATATGCATTAGATTACGGCAAATCAACCAAGACAGTCGATTAAACCGCTTTGTTTTGATATACAAATTCAAGAACCACATCTAGAATTGACCTTCATTCAGTATGTACTTGGACCTTCAAAATATCTTTCAAGAAAGAGGACTTATTTCCATAAGTATTCTAACCCAATATCATTCAGGATGAACTGATAAACAGAGAGCCGAAACACAAGCATATACTACTATAACATTTTGCTATGTTTGTACACAATGGTCTGAAATATATTTTTTTCATTCCGTATTGTCCATGCGCTATGCACAGGACAGAATATTCCTCTGCCGCTCTGGTCTTCCAAAAATACTAGTTTAATTAATTTGAAAAATATGAACTTTCAAGGTAGTTGCTCAGGTTTTTCTCTGTTCGTTGTCGTTATTAAATAATTATCTTGAAATGATCTTAATGAGAAGGGCCTTCCTTTTATTAGCAGCAGAACCACATCCCAGCTTTATAGTTCATCCTGATAGTACATTTTACTTGCGCCACACACGTCTACATTATACCCGATATGGCACTTCTGCCTCTGGCTTGTCCACTATAATGACAATAATGCTGTTTTCGATGCAGTGTCTGCAGGAGCTTCTGGATGAATGGGAACAAGGTTCAGCATATATATCAGAATACATGGAACGCTCTTTTTGGTTAGCTGTCGTAAGGTGTCAGACTATATGGTTTGTCAAACATAAACAACATGAAGATAAGAGAATACCTATTAGTAGAGATTAATGCCCAAGCTAACATTAACCCATCACTGGCCGTGACAATAAAACCACCTGCCTAATACTGCATAGGTCCCCCCTTCTGCCACAAAAAAGCCCTAATCCACTGAGGCATGGACTCCCCAAGACCAATGAAAATGTGCTGTGGTATCCTGTGCAGACCTTTGACTACATTATATTGCCAAATGTTTTGAGACACCCTTCCAAATCATTGAATTCAGATGTTGTTTTTCAGGGGTTTGGGCTCGGCCCCTTAGTTCCAGTGAGAGGAACTCCAGCTTTGTGGGAACAGTTTGGGGATGACCAGTTCCTGTTCCAACATGACTGCACACCAGTGCACAAAGCAAGGTCCATAAAGACATGGATGAGTGAGTTTGGTGTGGAGGAACTTGACTGGCCTGCACAGAGTCCTGACCTCAACCTGATAGAACACCTTTGGGATGAATTCGAGCGGAGACTGTGAGCCAGACCTTCTCGTCCAACATCAGTGCCTGACCTCACAAATGCTCTTCTAGAGGAATGGTCAAAAATTCCCATAAACACACAGCCTTCCCAGAAGAATTGAAGCTATTATAGCTGCAAAGGGCGGGCCAACTCCATGTTATTTTCATGTGCATGTAAAGGCAGACATCCCAGTTTTGGAATGGCTGGCAGTCTCCGCTCTAATTCAGCCCGAAGGTGTTCTATCAGATTGAGGTCAGGACTCTGTGCAGGCCAGTGTCATGATCATCACACCATTCTATCACACATAAGTGAGACTTGGGTGCCCAAGTCCCTGTTGCTGGTGACTGGTTGTCCTTTCTTGGACCACTTTTGTTCTTTGGAACACTGCATAGCATAAACACTCCACAAGATCTGCTGTTGTGGAGGTGTTCTGACCTAGTTGTCTTGCCGTCACAATTTGGCTTAAGTTTGCCTATTTTTCATTCCTACAGCACATCAACTTTGAGAACTGACTGTTCACTTGCTGCTTAATATATCCCACACCTTGACAGGTGCCAGTGTAACAAAAGAATGCTATTCAGTTTACCTATCAGTAGTTTTAATGATATGGGTCATCAGTGTATAACAACTGAAGTGTGTTATAGCTGTGAGCGCAAATAGGCATTTTTTCTTATGTTGCTGTGAGTTCATTTTTCAGTAGCCCTAGGGAAAAGAAACAAAACAGTCATGCCCCCAGATGTTTGGAACTCAAAAACAGTAAAATGTGTCTTTATATGTATATATATAGCTCTGGAAAAAAATAAGAGACCCTTGAACCCTATTGAAAACCTCTGGAATGTCATCAAGAGGAAGATGGATGGTCACAAACCATCAAGCAAAGCTGAGCTGTTTGCCTTTTTACAAAAAGAGTGGTACCCAACAGCAATGTGAAAAACTGGTGGAGATCATGAAGCCAAAACACACGCAAATCGGGGTTATTCCACCAAATACTGATTTCTTAATGTTATTTAGCCAAAGCATTAACACAAATGATTTGCATTTTGTTTTATTTGAGTTATTAAAGCTCTGCAAATACTGCATGATCTTGGGTTATTCTGATGTGTTGTCATTTCCTTTAAATATACACTCTAAATAACAATAGTTATATTTTGAATTTAGGAGAAATATTGTCAGCAGTTCACAAAAACTGAAACAAAACTGTTCATCTCACCAGTACATGATTGTTCTGCAGTGGTCTCTTATTTTTTTTCCAGAGCTGTATATACCAAGGCAAGTGTAGTCAGAAGAAATGTGAAGAGCAATGTTGATCCAGTTTTGATCCAGAATTAGCGTTAACAAATAATTCTTTATAGCCTTGTTAGGGTTCAGGAATGGTGCATTGCTGCAAATACATACACAAACCAGGGAGCTCTATATATAGTGAGTTCGGAATGGGACACTCAGTACTGGTTGGCTGACACTAAGTTAAACTTATAAAAGTATAGATGTTTTAAAAGGCTACTGTGTGGAGAAGTGATGCTTCATTTAGTTTTCAATATTTCACTGGGATCTGGATCTCATTTTTTCCCCTGAAGGTCTAGTTTCAGATCAGCGTAACCTCAAACTGTTTGAAAGCAAAATTCAGAAGCGTTTCAAGCGCATCTAAATGCTAGGGATTTTTGTGTGTGTGGAAAGTGCAGATATAATGACTTAC